>NC_134573.1:110760274-110930274 GCF_050947875.1 Dermacentor variabilis
ATTTCCTAGGTGCTTAATGTAAACTGCCTTGTGTTTTTAAATATTTACACACGAATAAAGCTAGAACATAGCCATAATATTTTTGAATTTTTAAAAGCTCTTTGATGTAGTTCCTCACGACGATTTAACTTGTAAATTAGAATTTTTTAGTCTTTTAACCTTTATCCTGTCCTGGCTTTTCATCTACTTCACGCGTTGAAAACAGTAAGTACGCAGTGATTGATGGGCGGCAGTCCAATTCTCTTTCAGTAACCTCTGCCGTGCCTCAGGGCAGTCTGCTCGGCCCACTACTATTTCTAATTTATTGTAACAACATAGTAGACGTAATAGATTATCCTGGGGCACGATCGGAGATCTTTGTTCAACACGCGTTCTGTTCAGTTGCTGTAACGTCACAAAGTGGGCAGTATGCAATAATTTGTGAGAACGGGGTGGAGAGAGCAGCCAATCGGCAAGCCGTGAACTCCCGGGAAGTTTACTTCTCTCGTTTGTCGTCTGCTTGCAAAAGGTATACTACAAAATGAAGTATTTATTGTCTTCCAATGAATAAAAGTCTTATTTAAAAATGCATTTTTTTCTTCTGAAGCTTAAACACGTTCTCAAATAGTAATACGTATGACTACTAGAATTTATAACTATTAGTCCCCCTGCGTGGTCCATAGGTGGCGTCGTGCACAGCGAGGAAAAAAACAAAAGAAACGACGGGAACAGTGGCGCACTTTTCAAGAGGCAACAACAACATAACACTTCCACCGCTGTTATTTATTGGTTATGGTGTTGGTCTGTTAAGCCCGAGGTCGCGTGATCAAATCACGGCCACGGCGGCTGCATTTCGATGGAGGCGAAATGCGAAAACACCCGTATACTTAGATTTAGGTGCACGTTACCGCAGCTGGCCAAAATTTTCGGAGTCCCCCCTTTACGGCGTGTCTTATGCTCAGATCGTGGTTTTGGCAGGAAAAGCCCCATAATTTTTCTAACATTCCACTGGCTCGCTGGCACCCGATGATGGAGTCGAGTTCGCCGCACAACCAACGCACTGTTTGTTTCGAGGAACGCCGGAATTCGCTTTCTGTCATCTCTTCAAACGAGTTTCGCACCTCCAACCGCTCTCCTTCCTCCTCAAGCAACGCCAACGCCACAGCCGAAGTTCCCCTCGCAAGCGCCATTTTCTAGAATTAGACTATGAATTGGATCCGAACGTGACATTCCGCGGCCGCAGCCACCGTTTGGATCCAATCCAATCCACCAGACGCATCATGCGAAGCCGGTCTCGTAACGAGTGTATGGTCGCTCCAACTTCACAACTCCCGCCCCGTTCGGCTCCTAGCAGATGACGTGCTCGGTCGCAAGATGACTGACTGGAGCGCGTCGTCATTTTGACGTCACCAAACGAACAACGATCTCCGATCGCACCCCTGTTAATAATCGTCTGTTCGATGATGACTGTATCGTTTCTAACGATATTAATACAGTGAATGACCAACTATCACCTAATTTAGCCTTAAACAAAATTATTGAGTGGAGCAACAAGTGGGGAATGAAACTCAACTCTGATGAATATGTGCTTCTGCGTATAACAAACAAAAACGTACCCCTTTAGTTTTCTCATTATAATGGCCAAGGGCCCTTGGTCGAAGTGAGCGAGCACAAGTATCTTGGAATTACAATTACTAACAACCTAAATTGGAACAGCCACATTGTTAGCACCGCCTCTTTGGCTTCTAGAAAACGAGTCTATTTCTCCATAGGCATAAACATGCATAACATGAAGTGAAATCATTAGTCTATACCACTTTCGTTCAACCCAAATTGGAATATTCGTTTCTTATTTGGGACCAGTTTACAAAAATCAACATTAACGCCCTTCAAAGGATACAGAGAAGAGCCATATACGTTTTATTTCTTCCGAATACGACCGAGTAGAGTGTATAACAATTATTGCGCACTAATTATTTTCACACACTTTAAACAAGGCGTAAAAAAGTAAGACTGAAGTTCCTTTACTCCTTAATAAACCGTAAATTGCCTTTAAATTCTAGTCCATACATAAGTCTTTCTGCATCTAGGAAAACTCGTGATTCCCACCCTCTCCCCCTCCCCCCTACGTTGCCAGAACAAACCTCTTTAAATTTTAATTCTTTCTTCTAACTATAGATGAATGGAACCTCATACTTTTCCATCATCTCAACTCACCTGAATCAATTCAAACTCATATTATCAGTACCTCCTAAGTAGCATTGCTGTTTTCTGCTGGTTTGGTTGCTTTCTTAAGTTCTATATTTTGCAATTCTGCCTTTTGTACTCGTCTTCTTATGTGTTACCTTGCCCCCTTCTGCTCGCGCCACACGGCCTGCAGTATGATGCAAATAAGTGAAATGAAATAAAATAAAGAAATCTGCGTTTTTCATAGTTCTTTTTTTTTAATTTTCAATGTAAGGTAGCATGAAGTGGGCTGATGCGATTTCCAAATGCGTTTTGTTTCTTGGACTCGAAACCCCCTTCTTGGCTGTCAACGCAGACTGTCCCCAATGCTGGCCAGAGTTGGAACACACTCCTAGTGTTGTGACCTGACCGATTTTCGGCAGGTACAACCGGTTTTTGTGAATATCGGTGCCCTGTAGCCGGTTATAGGCCGCCGCATCGGCACACCGTTTCCCGGTTTTCCAGCTATTCCTAAATTGGCACACTATACTGCAGGACAAGTCGTTGGACGGGCTGGTGCTTGCCTAAAAATATAACGTAGCGCCAAACACAACTATAATGAAAGGCGCGTAGACAGGCGTCTCCGGTATTTGTGATGTTCGTGACGAGTGTCGATATGCCTTCTTTTTTTTGTGATTGTGCCCTTTAGCTGCATTATATCTTTAAGCAGGTACGTTTTATAAAACAGCGCAAGGGCTCTCTCTGGCGTTCACTACACGCAGCAGACATAGCCATCGTTTGTAACATCTATATCTGACTAACCGGTACAACTTTGCGTGCACACACAACGGATCTGCTCAATTCTCACTCGATTTTACAGCTGCTTTACATGGGCGTTGTGCTCTACGGCCCTGCGCTGGCTCTTGGATCGGGTAAGGGTAACTTCTTCATTTTTCCTAAAGTCGAATAATACACGACTCAGAGTGTGCTGAAGTCATCGGGGGGTAGGGATGGATAGATAACCTTGGTACTATCGTAGCACGGCTATTGCTCAACAAACTTGAGATTTCAAACTGTAGAACATAATTTGCCATAAGGACAATGTTATTCTTAACGAAAGCTGATCTATGCCATGTTCCGCCGACGCTTACAAGCAGTTCAAGTTAGACATCCTCTCGTTTCAAGCAAAGCAGGGCTTTAGATTTGGCCTTTTCAAGCCCTTCTGTCATAGTTTGGACACTGGTTCTTCCGATAAACTCTAATGTGTTCTCCTCCATTTGCACGATAATAAACCCTCAACTCTTCCACTGTTACAAATGTGGATGTCATCCTTACTGCTGCTTTTAGCTGTTTATTTTCCTTCCTTTCCCTACTTTTACTGCCCGCCTCTTCGCAAAGCCTTCCTGCCCCATTCCTCCTTACACAACGAAAGTAGCACGTAAGCACGGGAAGTATCATGATTTTGTCACACTGTCTTGTTCGGCTAAACTGTATTCCAGCCCTGATTACCACCAAGTCCAGTGCTCTGGCCTTTCCAAAATATATAACTAGCTAGCGCACCATATTGGTTACTCTATTCCAGAAAAACAGCAACTTACGGGTAACCAAACGTTGCTTGAATCATATGTATGTATCCTTTTCAAGGAGTTAAACGCTCTATTTTGTGGCAAGTACTACAAGTGCCACGCCACTAGTGTGAATAAAGCTGAGTTCTTGCATTAGTTATGCTATCGTCAAAGCCCTAAAGGTAGCATTTTTCTTCTTCGTTTTTCCTATAGCCCTATTGACACTCCGAAACATCGCGGTTACTTCCGTTGAAAGATGCTGGGGATGAAAATTCTGAAATCATAAAACGTTAATCAGGAAAATTTGTTTGCGCGATACTTCCAGAATTAAAAAACGAAAGCAAGAAAATAAAAGAAAGCCTGATTGTCCAGACAGCTGAGCTGAGACAGTGTGTGTCGAAAGCTATTGGCTGCTCATTCGCTAACCCGTTGTTGAAGTATCAGACCAGTCTGGTGATGATCTTATGCTTCCAAGGCACCCTTAGCCACGCAATCCAGCCCAGCATGAAGACGGAAAAGCTTCCAAAGAGCAAAAAGTAGGCCGGAACTTAGCAGCACTAACCACTAATTCTCTAAGTTTGCGATAGCATACTTACAGAGTTAGTGGTTAGCGCGTGCGTCACGTTGTCACGTGCGTTAGGCACGATAGCATACTTAAAATTCGATTACTCGCCAAGTGTGCGTGCGTGCGTCACAGGCGAGCTTCCACATTCTCTCATCAAAGTGACGTTTCTATACTTCGTATCTCTTACAAACTCGCGATTTTCATGCACACAGTGACAGGGTCGCGTACACTCAGCCCACCTGGAGTTTTTTTGTTGTTGTTGTTGTTGTTGTTAGATTCCTCCAACGTGGATGAAGTCCCCCTACAATGCTATAAAAAAATTCGTGAACGATGGTTGTAGTGAATCTCTGTCTTCCAGCACAGCAGCCTGTTGACCTAACCATTAGGCCACTATCACACGTATGCTTCACCTGTGCCAAAGGAAATCTTCGAAACGTCGGTCGTGTGCAAGTTTCTCGCATTATATATATATATATATATATATATATATATATATATATATATATATATATATATATATATATATATATATATATATATATATATATATATATATATATATATATATATTTGTCATAGGAGAGTTATATCCCCGTAGAGGGTTATATATGATGCTACCGCCTGACAATACCGCTCCATTTGTCTTACAGTGACTGGCATACCAGTATGGTCATCCATCCTCCTTAACGGCTTCGTATGCACATTCTACACAGCCATAGTAAGTGCTGGCAGTAAGTATACTACGCAAGGCTCGAAGAGTCTTCTGCTATTCAGAACAAAGTTCAGTTTGTGTAGTACAGATAATTGCTATTTTAGCGTTATCGAACACGTATATCCTGCTTGACTGGGGGAAAGCGGGCTAAAATAACTAGCCCGTATGTTTCTTCTCGTTTGTTTTTCTTATCATATTCTGCTTGCATAACTGCTCACACCCGCCGCGGTGGCTTAGCGGCTACGGTGCTGCGCTGCTACGCACGAGGTCGCGGGATCAAATACCGGCTGCGGCGGCCGCATTTCGACGGGGGCGTAATGAAAAAACGCCCGTGCATTGCGAGCACGTGAAAGGATCCCCTGCTGGTATTGAAAACCCCAGAATTGAATTCAATAAATGTTCAGCCCGAACAAAGTAATAATGCTTGCTGTTACATTCTTGTGGTGGCGCGTGGCTTAGAAGACGAAAAAAAAAAGGAGAGACAGTGAAGCGGCCAACTGTTTAATGACAGTCCCAGGAACAAACAAAAGACTTTCCAGCACGCGCAGCAGGGTCATGATGTTGCGCAGAAAACGGTCGCGACAGGTGTCGTTCTAAAAACCCGTTTCAGCCAATATAAGACGAAAGATGTGTCGCTGACACGCGATGATCCTTCTTTTTTTTTATGAGAAGCTCCCAAAGTTTTATTTTGGTTTGGTCTTTGCTGTTGCCGAGAGCCTTAATTTGTGCAAAGCGTGACGCACATAACTGGCACTGCATCGCGCATTAATTGTCACTTCTTTTTTTTTAATCCCGTTAGCATGTTCACTCAGTCTATCATTGACAAAACACCCGTTTGTCCAATATAGGACTTGTCGTAGCTTAGGGTAGATTTCGTACACTATTCGCCTCAACACAGAGCCTAAACCACATGCCAAAACAGGACTGCATGCTTCAGCACCAACGTGCCCACGAAGACATTGCATTGTATTATTGGTCAACGTGGCGAAGGAAAGCCTGGCTAAAGTGACCAGTCCACCGGCAGGCTTTACTGAAATATGGACTGTACGCTCTTTCCTAACTTTTGCGGATAGCAAAGTTAGATCATTACGTCCTCACATTTTACCTGATATTAGATCTACGAGTGCGAGAAGTAGGGATGTAGAGGAACATGCATTTCTTTCTTGAAAGTGTAGGGGAACAAATTTTTTCGCTTACCGATGCTTTGTTTTTAGGGAAATTTTGCACAAAGATAACATTTTATAGTCCGGATCGTTAAATTTAGCAGTTGACGCAGTTACTTGCCTGGTTGTTAAGAAAAAAATGGAAAGTTTACTTTGTGTATAGAAAAATGGGCTGCTGCTGCGAAGCCATACATTTGTTTCGCCGTCTGTTGGCAGCTGCGGAAAGCAGCCGTAGAAAGCGTAAGACTTTCATGCACTTATTAGGGGGAAGTACGGCGCGAATTTCTACGGGAGCTGCAAGCAGTGTGATTCAGCGAGCGTGGGTACACTGTGGCATGGTAGCGATGGTTAGTACATGGGCGTGCCAAAACTTCGTCCTTCCATGGCTTGCACAAGTTCATCTATTGGCCATCATTCCCATGGTGGCTGCACGATCACAGCACTACAGTTCCCTCGAGCGATTACTGTAGGAAGCTATATGGCTGAAGGAGGGTTGCCACATGTTGCCTGCACCGCTAGAGCACGCAGCAACCTTGCCGCAACGGCTTCTTTCTGTAGCCGCCGACAGCGGGGGACAAGTTTATGCTGTCTCCCCCATCGACGAAGGTAGCATTTTCGCTTATATATATATATATATATATATATATATATATATATATATATACACGCAAGTAACTGTAAAGTGTTGTTACATTAGACGACCTGGACCATAAAATGTGATCCGAATGTAAGAATACATTAATAATACCCCAACGATAAGCGCAATATCTTTTCTTTTTTTGCGATTTTAAAGGAAGAACGCACGTGCCCACATGAGTCAAAGCACACGACAGAAAGAAAACAATTGCTTTGCTTATGCATTTTTGTCCTGACACACTACAGACTTCTGTTGAGAAAAGTGAGCAGGGGGCAGGGAATAGCGTGAACAATCAAGTTGTGGAATTTATTATACCGCATATGTTATGTCCGTTTTTTTTTATTGTCACGGGTATCGCAAACTACTCGCTACTAAACTTCAATAAAAATTGCAAAATTAAAATTTTTATTTTTTTATCGTGCTTCTGAGAGCTTTTTCACATTAAGTGTGTCAAGCAAAAGAAGTGTCTGCGTAAAGGAAACAATTCAGGACCTAAATAGTCAGCACAATAAGATTATTGTACATAATTTTACTGAAACGACTACTATACTCTATTAGTATAACAATTTAAGAATGAGTAAGAATTTTGCACTCTATTATAAACCGTTTACTATACCTAGCTGCTAGCTCATTTTGTACTCTTACTCCGGTTCTGTTCTTGCATATGCAAATTGCTTTCGCACAGTAGTGTCTAAAGGAGCATGCAACACGCGCAGATTATACCGTTTACATTTTGGGACATGCATAAAAGCTGCAACACCAGTGAGGTAGTGGTGTGAACAGTGCTAAATTATTTTTGCCGCTTTTAGTTTCGTTTTGAAACTCAAGTGAAGCGAAACGACCTACGCTTCAGTGAGGACCAGTGCAAGAGAGAGAAATTAAAGAAGCACAGAGCGCGAACGCATGCAGATATTTTTAAGAGGGCTGAGCTGCAGGACACAGCTTCAGCATCCTTGTGTGAATGTGCCACAGCTGACTCGCAGACAACTGCTTGTATCATACGAGGGGGATAATGCCGCCCGACCGCGGATGTCTAGGGTCACTTACTTAGGGCAGCTATACAGTGACCGCGGATCCAGATCATGAGACTGAAATAATCAGAAGACTAAGAATGGGCTGGGGTGCGTTTGGCAGGCATTCTCAGATCGTGAACAGAAGGTTGCCATTATCCCTCAATAGAAAAGTCTATAACAGCTGTGTCTTACCAGTACTCACGTACGGGGCAGAAACCTGGAGGCTTACGAAAATGGTTCTACCTAAATTGAGGATGATGCAACGAGCTATGGAAAGAAGAATGAGGGGTGTAACCTTAATGGATAAGAAAAGAGCAGACTGGGTGAGGGAACAAACGCGAGTTAATGACATCTTAGTTGAAACCAAGAAAAAGAAATGGGCATGGGCAGGACATGTAATGAGGAGGGAAGATAACCGATGGTCATTAAGGGTTACGGACTGGATTCCAAGGGAAGGGAAGCGTAGCAGGGGGCGGCAGAAAGTTAGGTGGGAGGATAAGATTAAGAAGTTCGCAGGGACGACATGGCCACAATTAGCACATGACCGCGGTAGTTGGAGAAGTATGGGAGAGGCCTAAATTTGCCCTGCATTGGGCGTAGCCATGATGATGATGATGATGGCTCTATAATAATTTTGACCACGTGCTAAGGGCTGGCGCAAGGGAGTTGGACCAGTTTTCACACCACGACGAGCAGTCGATGTAATGAAGTCGGGCGGGACGCGGGATGAACCGCATACTCTCGTGCGCCGTCTTCAGCCACACGAGGCTACGACAGAAATAGCGCAGCTTGGCAACCGGAGTCAGCAGGATCCCCTAGCGCGAACTGCATAGGCAGCTGACACTAACGTACTATGTACTACGAGGGCGGTACAATGGTGGCACTATGCGCAGGGCGGCATCAAAGCTGTCATCTGGACTGACGTGGTTCAAATGGTGCTCATGTTCGCCGGATACATCATGGTCATTGTGTCGGTGAGTCTCGCTTGAATTGTTGTTGTCGCATGACATAAGGTTCTCGTGCAAATCACGCCGCAGATCATCACAGCTGCACATGACATGTGCCACTTAGGGCCCGTTTGCTGTGAGAAGTTGTTCCGTAACGCTATTCATTTCTGTTGGTCTCGCGCCGATACTACTCACAGCAGCGGCACGGCTTCGTGTAGCTATACAATTTGTATAGCTATACAATTTCAAAGATGTATAGCTACAAAATGAAGCCCCCGCGATGCGAAAATGAGCGTAATTCTACCGTTATTACCCATTACCCATTACTTCAGTTTTGTTTGCCAGCGACTTATTTATGGATTTTTTTTATTTTTGTGCACCGAGAAATTGCGCTCAACGATAAAGAGGAAGCTTTAGCTCGGGCCCATTTCCGACGCGGCCTATTCAAGTAGATGGGAAACGCAGAAACGCTTTTCTGAGATAACCACTGGACCGATTTTAATGAAATGTGCTGCGTTTGAGAGAGAAAGGTTAAATCTACTGACTGTTGGAAGCGGAACTTAAATTTAGGGCCTGCATTTTGTTCAAAAGATCTTCAAAAATTCGAAAGCTAAGAAATAGAAGCACAAAGCTTACAAATTAATAACTCTGCGTCAAGAACAGATATCGCGGTCCTGTAAACGGCACCCATTAGAACATTCGAAATGGACAAATTCGATATGTCAATTTATATCTTACGTGAATTCGTTACGTTGTGTGCAAGGGTTCTGCAAAAGGTGTATTTGGATATTACAAATTTTTTCGAGATTCATGTGTAACATATCAATTCTGTCCGCTTTGGATGTATTATTAGATGCAATTCACATAATTGCGATAAAATGTTGATTGCTGAGTTAGACAGCTGTAAATTTGATAGCCTCGTTTTCTGAAAATTTGCGATTCTATTCAATTTTTATTAAAAATTGACGACCTCAATGGAAAATTCGAAAGGAACAGTCACTACATTTTAAGCTTTTGTTTTAAATGCAACAAACCTCGTCAAGGTGGTTGCAGTGGTTGCCGAGAAAAACGGATTTTCCTTTTACATGCATTTAGATAGGAGCACCCGAGCTAAAGCTTCCTCTTAAGACAGAAACAGAACAGTAGAGCTGACTATCAAGTGAAAGTGTGTTTCGAAAGGAATGACATACATAGCATTGTTGACACAAACGGAATGCCAACCAGAAAAAATAAAGAGGAGTTTAACTTTAAGGAAATATCGTCTTCCATAATGCACTTCTGTTTACCAAGCAGGATGCCGGGAAAGCACAAGCCTACTTTCGTTTTAGCAGCCGTATCTCGAATCACATGACACAGGGCGTTTTCTTCCTTAGTTCCCGCGGGTATAGCCAGAGAGTCAACACATTGACATTTTTCAGTCGGGCTTATTTCCCTGGTTGAAGCCTTCCTGCAGCAGACATCACACATGCATACACGAGCAAGTGCATTTCAATCAAAGCTATTTATTTCTCTGTTTCTTTCTTTATTTCTTAAAATAACTTAGTAATTATAATACTAATAATTCTTAGTAATAATAAATAATAATGATAAGAGCAATCCCAATCGCGAAGATGCACTGGGAAAACAAAGCGCAAGACCTTCTATGTGTGTTCACATCGAAGTGTGCTGTTTCATTCGCAGGGCCTGCAGCATTTGGGAGGCTTTGAAAACATGTGGCGGATCGCCAGCGATGGAGGTCGAGTTATATTTGTCAAGTAAGATCACAGTAAGCTGCAAACACATTGATGCTGAATAAAAAAACTATGCAGACAAAGACATTGCAAATACTGGCACAAAATCCCGTCCCCACAATGCTTGAAAGGTTCCCAACAATTCACGGGCCGCAAGAGCATTGCAGAGGTTGCGCAACAAATGTGAAGCCTTTACGTTTCTATGTAACAAGATTGCTCCGCACAATATGTCTACATGTGCAAAAAAGAGGAGGAACGAACTGTACTACCCGTCTACAACATACGTGCCCTTATTTCTCTGCGCTCGAACATAAAAGCGGGTTATTTCTTTACGTAAATTTAGTTCTTTCAGGGAAAGATTGGGTGGGGGAGGGCGATACAAACACGGCAGTGTACCGTGCATTGGCTGCACATTAATGAACCCCAGGCGGTCAAAATTAATCCGGAGTACCCCACTAATGCTTGCCTCACAATCATATTATGATTGTGGCACGTAAAACCAAAGAATTTAATTATTTCTTTCAGCGAAGCTTACTTCGAGATTATTTGACGCCGGCAAAAACGAGTAATAGGAGTCGCATAATATTATAGGGCCTGGGTACTCGACATGATCGAGCTTCGGGATGACTCAAACCAACCCGCGTTCCAAGAGGCACTCGGATCGGATCGACCATACCGTAGCGCTTAGGAAAACAAGAGAAAGACACTCCTCGTAACATTTCTCATCTAGATGCTGGATGTCATTGCGGTCATCTTGGTCCACCAAAAATTCCTTGTATAATAAGACCGCGTCAGGCTGCGTGGTTCAGACTTGTAACTAACACACGCACACGCCATGCCGCAAGCTGTCTATGTGGGCCCATACCAACGCGCCCACGCCCCCCCCCCCCACACACACACAAACAAACACACACGCGCGCGTGCGTACGCTATGACGCTCAGTTAGCGTCGATCAGCTTGAATCGGTGAGCAGTGCAGTAAGCGGGAGAACATACTTGTAACAATATGCGCGTAAGTATTCACCCAAAGATGACAAGTAGATGAAGAAATCGGTGAAATATACAAAAAAGACGTAACAATCCCAAATGAAGGGAACCGTTGCGACATTTGCAAAATCAATCTAGTAATTTCGAATCGATTCAGCTGGCCTAAGGTTTACATAAACGAAATCAACACCGTTTGGCGTCACCGCTCGGACTTTTCAGCTTCAGCACGAGCGTGTACGATACCTACACCTCGTGGAACGTGCTGCTCGGCTATACGGTCATCTGGATGGTCACCTACTGCGCGAGCCAGACGCAGGTGCAGCGTTACTCCAGCATGAAGTCGCTCAAGCGAGCGCGCAGGTTGGTGGCAGCGCTGGCGAAATCCAGTGTGCTTTGTTTCGCCTGCACTGGAAATATGAGCCACAGGGAGACTTCTGACGTTGGGTGTCTGTCTGTGTACTTTCCTAGGGCTTTGCTACTCAATATACCTGGCGTTGCTGGGAACCTGCTGTTGTCCGTGCTGTCGGGAATGACACTCTACGCTGTGTACGGTGACTGCGACCCCAGGCTCACCGGTGATATCGACAAGGCCGATCAGGTCAGAGAAAGACTTGCCCTCGAGTGACCTCTTAAATTCTGAATTAGGTGTCAGAACGTTTTGGACACAAGCACCACCATAGAGGCTTATCCGCTCTCTACAGTTCGAATTTCACGAGCCACAAATTTGAGCTCGTAAACAAGAAAGTCAAAGTTGATTTTCTTTTATCATTAAATACCGCAGCCCTTCTCCGTTGGAAGTCTTTTCTTGAAACAATGGTCATTATTATTATTATTATTATTATTATTATTATTATTATTATTATTATTATTATTATTATTATTATTATTATTATTATTATTATTATTATTATTATTATTATTATTATTATTATTATTTGATATGAAAAGGAACATACACACAGAGAGAGGGAAACAGGCAAGGAGCAGGTTGGCAACTGCCACATGGAGGGACACAAAGCCTGTCTACTCTTTAGGAAGTTAAATATAAGCAGTGCGGAAGTAAAGAAAGAAGCAGGACGATCACAGGCCACAAAAACGAAAGTACAGCAATGCCTAAAGTGCGCAAGCAAGAACAGAACGTACACACAGAAACAGAAAAAGAAACGCAATTCACACTAACTACAGAAGCATGTAAAAAGTCAGCTAAGAAATATTTCGTCCCTTGCAAAGCCTGTGACAAACGGGAAGCCAAGCCAGTTTCTTGTAGAAAAGCAAGTAGGGCGCGATGAGCCTGGTCGCGTCGCGCAGCACAGTCACTCAGACACAGGCAATGATCAAGAGTCGTACACTGCCGTCCAAGTACGACATATTCCCGTAGCAGCGACGTGCGCTGCGAAAGGAAAGCAGGACACGCTACCATAAGGTGGTGAAGTGTCTCGCAGGAACCGCGAGAAGCACACGACGGACTGTCTACAAGTCCTTGTCGGTATAAATGTTCAGACACGAGGACACAGCCAACCTTTGAGCAATAGAGCTCTAGCCCAACAAGGCAGGCATCGACTACGAACACGGGGAGGAAAGGATGCTTTTGTAACACTCTGGTCTGGGTGCTGCTTCAGGAGATATCGTCGAATCAACGCACGAGCATCGTCTAGCCTACAGAAAATTTCTGGACAGGCACATTCGTTGTGAGCACGAGATCAAGTCATTCGATCGGCGGCTTCGTTTATCGCGATACCTACAGCCAACGCGGGATAACCACGAAATGTAATTCTGTTGGCAAAGTTATGCTACGCACAACTGGGTGATCAGCGTCACTTCTCTGTAGTCTGCCGAGAGCAGCGCGGGAGTCTGTAAGGATGAGAACCTCCAATCTCCTTAACTCTTCTTGCACGTACTTCTGAGCAACATCAATAGCTACCACGTCCTTAACTACTGATGAGGCTGGATGCGGTATGCGAAGTACCCGTAGGAAGGGCAGAAGAAATCTACAGAGGCGCCTTGGCCATCGCTGTGTACAGATGCGTCCGTAAAAGCTTTCACTTAATCTCCAAATCTTTCGCATAAGTGTGACTGGGCCACTTGGAATAGTGCCGGGACAGGCAGTGCAGACTATTCGTGCATTTCTAGAGTTTCACTATAAACGGGGAATAGACATTTGCCGAAACCTTCCAGGGCTGTAACTGAAGTAGCACCTTCAGAACTGTCAGCATTTGGTTTAGACAATGCCGTCATTGTCCCCATGTCCGAAAATGTGTGCTTAATGAGCCGACTGAGAAGTTCTTGGCCATCTGATGTGCGGTGCGGACGCTCGATGTGACGTAGAGCTCTGTAGCCTGCTTTCAGCCTCGGGGACAACTGACGTGCTTCAGTAAGTGATGGAACTGATTGCGCCTCGCGAGGTAAGCCAGTCAAGACTGGGAGGGCAACCCGATCGTTACGCTCCAGTAGGACTATGAAACTAGGCGGCGAATTGCGTAGGGCTGCCCAACGAAACTCCAACGAATTGCGTAGGGCTGCCCAGGTCTTGCGACGAAGTTTCTCAGTGTACCGGTGTGTGGCTGCATCAAGGCGGTTATACAGCGTTCATCCGGTGTTTCCTTTAGAGCGTTGTGCTCTCCTGTAAACGGAGCGTCGACAGGCGCGTAGTCTCAAAGGCATAAGATCAGGGTTCGGTTTATCTGTGCTCCGCCGTCGGCGTACCGTAGCTTGAAGGCAATCCCTCACCAGCTTGAACAGACTATTATGTGATGGCGCCACTGCGATCAGCTGAAAAAAAAACGTGTCCCAATTTGTCACTGCGTAGTTGGAAGTCCGGTGGCTCGAAGTATGTTGTGGCGTGAACCAAATGGGTAGATGATCTGAGCCCCATGGAACAGCTTCGCATGACCAGGCCAGTTATACATCTCTCGTTGATATCGCAAGGTTTAGGGTGATCTCAAGAAATGGGTGTCCATGCGTGTGTGCGCGTGTGTGCTTGCGTGGCCTTTCATTTTGCGCCACTTCTGAGGAAACAGAAGACCACGCTCTTAACCAGAAAAACCGATACCGGAGGTGCTTTAGTGGTGCATTTACTAGGGTGAAGTCTCCAGCATCAGCAGACCACCGCAACCTTCTCCCCTGCTCCCCCGCTCACATCCCATGGGGTTGACAGAAGGGGAATATCAAGGGGCGTGGAAAAAATCTCATAACTTCTACTTTCGACGACATGAGACAAAATAAACTTAGGCACCTGCTATACGGCTATGTACTAAACGTCGTTGCCGCCACCACCATGTCATCGTCTTGTGATCATACGCACGGTCGCGTCCCCGACATGATTGCCTCCCCACGGACATATGCTTTTTGGTAACTGTTTGCGGAATACTAAACGACGCTAGATAGCCCGCAAAATGCTTCAATTAACACTGATTCCCACAGTGCGTGGGTCCATAACATTTACTGGTGGTGCACGTTTATTTGACAAAAGAAAAAAGTTGGTCAGCTCACCATGGCATTCAACGAGGTGGTTCTCATAGCTAGCTACCATGCCCTGGTCTTGCAAAAAAAAATTGGTATTGTTGGTCGCAAAGCTATAACTGGTCATTTCAAATGAATCAGTGAGCAGTTATTGTTCTAAGTCCTTGGAAGGGCCAGTTTCAATGCTTGAGCGCCGAAACTACGGTGAACATGGACGTACTTGCTGTCAAAACTACACATCTATTCGCACTGTCTTTGCCATATTAGTGAAATACCCTAACATAACCGTAGGTACCTTGATGGGTGGCGATATCTGGTGGCCCTGTCGTAAACCGGAACGCGCTACTAATGTATTTCTACACCTCAATCTCTCCTGAAGAATTATTTAAAGAGTAGCGCTTGTGTTTTTCGTTCCTTCCCGCGTGTGTGAGTTGTCTTATTGTTTCCGCTAATTTTTCTTGCCAGCAATCACTCTCGGATTGATTGCATCAAGCACAGACTGACACGCACAGTACTACTCCGCTGTCCACGGCTTTACGTCCACACGCTGTTAGGTTCACTTCATGCAGCCATGAATGGAACGGGTGCCAAATGCATGAGACACGACGTGCCTAATCGTCACGCTCGTCAATACGAAAAGACTTGTCCGTAGGGCGTGATCGACGGGATTATGCACCAATGCAAATGCTACTCTCCTCTGTTCTCCGCTCGCCACCCCTACGCCAGGGAGTGGTTTCTCTCCGAATTCCTCTGTGTGAGCTGACCCGATGTGACCTGCACTCACCACCTCTACACCAGTGAGTGGTTTCTCTCTGAATGACTCTTTGTGGGCTGACCAGTGTGCTGACAAGGCCCTTTACCAAGAATCAAGCGAGAAAGAAGTTGCCCGGATGGTGTATGGTGTAAGAAGGCCAGTGAGAGGCCACGTGGTCATCTTCTCTGCCCTTGCGTCCAGGGGTACGCACGCAAAAAGTGTCTGCACTTTTTGTCCTGGAGCGCACCGCTCACTCGTAAAGATGTATCAAGATTCTGTTATTTGTTTTTACATCATCTTGTCTTCCCTGCCAGCGGAGACATCTTCCCTGACGTGTCCGGTGGTCACCCTGGTTCGAGCTACAAGCAGACGCTGTTCAAAGTCGCTGAAACACCGTCCAACAACTAGTGGCAGCCATCACAACTGTAAGAGCAAGAAGCCGCAGATTGCAATGAAAATTGCGCAGAAGCCAGCGATTGTCATTTTAAGCGAAAAAGCCCGAACGATCGAGCAAGTAAATGCTCGAACGAACGAACGAGCGAGCGAGCGAACGAACGAACGAACGAACGAACGAACGAACGAACGAACGAACGAACGAACGAACGAACGAGCGAACGAACGAACGAACGAACGAACGAACGAACGAACGAGCGAGCGAGCGAGCGAACGAACGAACGAACGAACGAACGAACGAACGAACGAACGAGCGAGCGAGCGAACGAGCGAGCGAGCGAACGAACGAACGAACGAACGAACGAACGAACGAACGAACGAGCGAACGAACGAACGAACGAACGAACGAGCGAACGAACGAACGAACGAACGAACGAGCGAACGAACGAACGAACGAACGAGCGAGCGAGCGAACGAACGAGCGAGCGAGCGAACGAGCGAGCGAGCGAGCGAACGAACGAACGAACGAACGAGCGAGCGAGCGAACGAACGAGCGAACGAACGAACGAACGAACGAGCGAACGAACGAACGAACGAACGAGCGAGCGAACGAACGAACGAACGAATGAACGAACGAACGAACGAACGAACGAACGAACAAACGAACGAACGAACGAACGAACGAGCGAGCGAGCGAACGAACGAACGAACGAACGAGCGAACGAACGAGCGAACGAACGAACGAACGAACGAGCGAACGAACGAACGAACGAACGAACGAACGAACGAACGAACGAACAAGCCTGCGAGCCAGCACTTTCCTTGCAGAGTCCGAAGACCAATCGTCGACAACCGACCATCCACGAAAACGGACGAAAGATGCGAACAAAGTTATCAAAAGCTTTCGCATTTACATGGTCACCAACATGGTTACCATCAGCAGTGTTATCCAAAGCTACATTCCTGTATTTTGTTCACACGGTGGCAAAGAGGCGAGGACGTTTAGCAATGTTCCACATGCGATCAGACATAGGACATAGTCATGCCAACAATTGGATCCAGTGAATTATAAAAACTCTCGAAAGTCGGAAGAGTCATCCTTCCGATATATCGTATGTCATACCAGACTCTGCGCTGTATATACCTTGGTAATTGCTTCAAGCAGGATTCAAGTGCATACAAACCACCCATCCAATGTTCGAGTTGTCATACATGCAGCAAGATCTGACACCGGTGTGACATGGGCACTTTCGATGCTCCGTATGACCCGGTGTATAGATCCCCGCAGGTTCGAAACATATTCTGGAATCCGAGCAGTCATATACGTCATGTAATCCGAATGATGGGAGAGCTATGGTAACTGACCTTTTCCCGTTTAATCTATGCATTTTCAAGCTAGAAGGTGCGATTGCGACGTGTGGAGATTACTGCAACGTGTGTTCACGAACAGTGGATACAATCAATGCATCGAACCTTCGTCCCTCTTTCAGCTGATGCCGTACGCTGTTCAAGACCTGCTGCGCGACTACCCTGGACTCAGCGGGCTCCTCGTGGCCGCGGTACTCAGTGGTTCCCTCAGGTCAGCGTCCGAAGCATCCGCATCGACTTGCTTTTGCAGCAATTTGAACGTTTCTGGACAAAAATAATTCTTCCAAGTACAATATTTATGCGAGAGCTAAAAATGCGAGATAATAGATCCTTTTAGAAGCAAAAAGGGTAAGAAAGCATGCAGTGACCACGCTCAATGCAGGGCGGAACAGATGAAGAGCATTTGTCATAAGGCGTCTTTGTTTTGTCGTACAGACATTATTGAGCTGATGACGCTGTTGCTACGATGAGTTCGAGAACTATCGTTAGCGCCCGCTTTCCTTTCTTTCTTCCTTCCGAGTGAACAGCATTAGAAAATTTGGCTGCAGGCTTGACGCTAAGCGTCACATGTCAGACACAACCATATGTGTAAATAATCCAATCGGAAGTTCGCCCTGGTGAGTCTGGAGAGAAACTAGAAATGGACTTGAGAGGCAGGCGGCAAGTTGTTTCCCTGAGTAAGTCAAAGTAATCATAAAGGGCTAATACAAATTCCGTCTCGTTTCCAGGAGTCGTCCTGGTTAGCTACGTTTTCAGCGTAACAATACTTTATGGCGAATCTCTAGTAGAATTTTATAGGACATTTTTTTTCGAAATCCGACTTCCAGCACACTTTCGTCGGGTTACAACGCCCTGGCAGCCGTGACCTGGGATGACTTCGTTCGGCCCCGGGTCAACATGAGCGAAGGCACCACGCTTCGTCTCACGAAGGCAATGGGTGAGCCTTAACTACAAATCCCGTAGCAAATGGATTGTGAATTAACAGTTTTAGTGCAGCTTAAGCCTCCAAATTTCAGCCGCTGCCTATGGCCTCCTCTCCATATCCATCGCCTTTCTGGCCGGCACCATGGAATCTATAATTCAGGTGAATCACGCCTTTTGTCTCCATTTTTTTTACTCCTTGGCTAGAGCATGTAAACGCAAAGCAAGAAAGGGTTCTGCGAGATAAATGACTGTGCGTAAGGAGAAGCACAAATGACTCCGCCGCGTCTATGACTTCAATGCTAATTCACAATGGAGCTTCACATGAGAGGCTTACACCTCTCTTCGAAAACGTTCCTCCACTCAAAACCACATCTCCTCGTTAAATTTGATGGCAGCGCTGCCCCTGGACAGAAGTGTTCACCGCTCTACATTGCCACGCCACGGCAATTCTCGACAAGCGTAGTGTCTGCTTTAGGTGAGAGGCGGCGCTGGACTCAATTCAGCAGTCGACGTAATCAATAGACGATTAGAGTACTGGTGGCAGAAAAGCAGGGAAATGATTGATAGAACTGAAGTCATTGCAATTAGTGTACGTAATGACACAGTATAGTGATAAAGGTTTCAAATACGAAAGTAGGATCGAGTTCAAATAAGCAAAATGCTAGATAGAAATCGAT
Source organism: Dermacentor variabilis (assembly GCF_050947875.1). Classification (NCBI taxonomy): domain Eukaryota; kingdom Metazoa; phylum Arthropoda; class Arachnida; order Ixodida; family Ixodidae; genus Dermacentor; species Dermacentor variabilis. The sequence continues at coordinate 110,779,313 of NC_134573.1, forward strand.
GTACTAAAACTTGATTAAATCAAGTAGGCTAGGGAACTATTTGTCTCCGCCCCGTTTCAAAGGGGATGCCGATAAACATCAGCAGCAGCAGCATATCAGCATCGTCATCATCACCACCACCATCATCATCATGGAGTGGAGGAACAGCTTCCGGTATAGGATCATTTGAGAATACGAGGGTTAGCCACCACACTTACCTCCCTTCCTCTTACCCATTTCCGCACACTGGCAACGAGCCATTATTAAAATATATTATTCTATCTCTGTTAACCCGCCGCAGCACCTGATTGGTTATGGAGTTGTGCTACTGAGCGCGAAGCTACGGTTTTCACAACGTACGCGCGGGCCGCATTACGATAAGGGCGGAATGCGAAAACGATCGTGTACCGTGCATTTATTTTGTGCACACGAAAGAGCCCCATGTTGTAAAAATTAATCCGAAGTTTGCCGCGTCAGCGTGCCTCATGATCACGTCGTCATTATGGCACGTAGCATCTCAAAATTTCTTTCATTTGTTACACCTCTTAATGTCACTAATAAACCTCCGGGTTCTCAGGCTCTGAAATGCGGGCTGACTGAACGATATCACGCAAAGGCGTGTACGATAAGGCCCGAAGCTAAAGACGTTCTCGAATATAAGCCTATCTGCAATTTAATTGAGCACACACCTTTCCCTCTTCTCAGGACGGTAGAGTTGGAAAAGGGAAGTACTGCTCAAATGTGTTATTTGACCAAATATGAGCGTCCTGCTACGTTTTCACCTCCGCAGCAATGAAGATAGATGGGTGGTTAGACTCGAGAATTCAGGGTACGAAGTGCTCGAAGACAGAAAAAGCGGAAGAGGCCTATGGTGCAAAGCGCCATGAAGGTTTACCTGCTCTTCAACGGCATTGTCATCGTCACAGGCTGCATCGTCGCTGGTGGGAGCCCTGTCTGGTCCCCTGCTGGCAATGTTCGTCCTGGGCATCTTCTTTCCGTGCTGCAAAAAGAAGGTGAAAGTGAAAGTGCGAGGCATTCATATCCCCATCACCGTGGTGCAGTTCTTGCGAACCTAGAACTATTGGACTCACGCACATGGACTAACGCTAACGTCTATGTCTGGCCACATGACACAAATGCATCATCTGCAATCACTCTTACATTCCCCTCGCATAGTATCACGCCAGAATATACTAGTTCGGGACGGTCTCCTCGCGTTTCTCTAAAAAATTATCTCTTTCTCTCTCTCTCTACGTCTACTCGAAGACCAGCTCCCCCACATTGCGTGGGCTGCATACCTTTCTTTTTTTCCTTCTTCAAAGTAAGGAAGGAGCCCAAGCTCTCAGGCCAAGGATCGAGCGCAGACTCACAAACCAGAGAGAGCGAGAGAGAGAGGGATGTTGAGATTAATGAGAAGTTGGAGATATCAGCTTGTCGTACTAATATACAAGTGCAGAGTGATAATTATGGCATGCGGATCAATCACACGAATGACACTTAACTGAACTAAAGCTATTCGCAATGACCCTGCAGATTTCAGAATTTTTAACCGTTCGTGAAAAACCAGAAACTCTTAAGTAGCTCACAACCTGCGGGTGGTGGTTCCACAAAGCTGGGGATGTCCCTCAGCTTAACGCTCGAGTCCTCCTGCGTGTGGGAACGATCTGCAGCAGTAATGGAAGTGTTACCTACATTTTTGCATTATTCGAGGCTGTGAATTCTCGGCTACTAATGGGCTCGCCAGCCAGAAATGTCTAGATACGTGCATATATCTTCCTGCCCGTCGTCATTGTATTTCCTCATAATCCTCATGCTCTCCTCGTTTTCATCCATATAAGCAGAGTAGCAGACAGACTAGAGGAGATTTACCGTAGGCCGACTTCCCTCCTTCTTAAATTAATTTTCTTGTATCCCTGGCTCGGTGAAACGTCTGTTAATGTTTTATGATCAGGGTGGCTGGTAAATATAAATTCTGGCCACCAAGGGGCATGTATTGGGTATCTCAACCATAACTCTCAAGGGGCAAGTAAGTTTTGCAAAAAACCCACAAAGCTTGTCCTTGTCCGGAATTCCCAGATCAGGGCAAAATTTTCTTCAGCTGCGAAGCTTTCCTTTTAAGAACCCCATATGGGTTCCCTTTGTAGCTTCGTACTGCAGTCGGGTTTCAAGATTCAAGTGTTTAGGTTAAATCGGAGCTGTGTGAACAACCACTAGTTCTTTTTTTTTTCATTTCCTTCGCTTTCAAAAGCCCAGGGCAAACAGAGCGCACTCTGTTTGCCCTGTGCGCAGGGAGAACTAAACGGGGCACCGATATTTTATTTCCATGGAAATTAATCGTATGTTATGGGTGATGCGCCATGAGTGCTGTTAAATCAATGCTAAGCTAATTGCGTGCTTTGTGGAAAATTACTTCTTCAAGCGCAGAAGAGCGTTCGAAGCGAGTTTTCGGAACAGCGCACAAAGTGTGCAACCGTTTGAACATCCCGGTGGCATCCTCACCATGATTGTTAGTGTTGTTTCGTCAATTTCACACCGGGACAAATACTACGGTGGATTAAAACTGCTCCATGAAAAGAGCCATATGAGTTCCTTCAGAAGTCACATAACGTGGTGTAAGAGTCGCTGAACGTCAAAGCGGGGACAGATGCAGAGCAGGTGGACTTCTCACTCCCGCTACTATCGCTGGAAGATGTGTCACTCATCCCAATAAAAAAGAAATAGATTATGTGCAGTGAAAATCAGTCCCGGTCAAAAAGACATTCGCAGTTCCGCCCGAAAGGCGAAGCACCGATTGCGATAGAAAATTAGTAAATAGCTGTACAAAGTAAGGATAGTAGTTTTATCGGCCGTATAAACTTTTGAACATTCACTTACTAACTAAATTAACAATGATAGAATGTGTAAGCATGACTCAACGAAAACATAGAAAGAAACAGACACACAGAGACAGCGCTGCCTTTGTGTGTCTGCTTCTTTCTACGTCCTTCTTCCGTCGCGCTTAGACATTCTATCATGGATTCAAACCAAGTAGCCCGTCAACATGTTTTAACTAAATTAACCAGCACGGTGTCACGCACGCACAGGTAAACATGAACACATCTCGCTCGATTAGCGCCAGAACTCGCTGTGAAAATTCTGGAGTTAGGAATCGTGGCAGCAGCAAGTGAATTGACCTTCATGCATGTCTCGCTTCAGCGCGAACGAAACGTCGAAAGCACAGCGCATACAAAGCTACCTGCACTACGCGCACTCTGCAAACATCGGAGATCCCTTTGAAGATGAGGCCCGCGCGGGCGCGTACTTTAGCCACGTCGCTATCGCTTTCGACACACAAGAACGCCAGCAACGCGTCCCTACGGCGTCCGCGATTCGCGCGGCCAACACCGCAGTAGACGCTGCGGTCGTCTCCACTCTGTATGCAGCGGCGTGCGAGGCCATCGAGGCACCGTAGCAGCCGCTGTAGAAGAACACCCTTCCTCTCTCGCCTCACCTCCCTGCCTCGCGCGCCAGAGGAGATGGCACGCATCCGAGCCGCGTTCCTCGCTCGCGCACGCGAGATTGAACCGCAAGCCTCACAGGCTTTCACTGTACGGAACCTCACGGCGACGGCGACGACAGAATTGCGCCTGGAGTGCCCATATAATTGATATTGCAGTAAAGGTATTTGGTGTATGGGCGACTTGAATCACAATCCCAGAAAACGATATGTGCATTACCGTAGCTCCTGAAGTCGACAGACCTCGGTGAGCGACTGCAGTGTCGATGTGCTCTTTGGACGAAGCGACACCATCGATGTTTTCTCGACTTTATTTCGTTCAATCCTCTAAGCCCCTTTGTCTGCATAGAGTAGCAAATTGGACACGCGTTAAGTCGAGCTTTCCTTCACTTTTCTCGAGCTATCTCATAGCATGGTTAAGTTGCAGCTGCTGTCAAATCAGACTTGGGAAACACTGCGGCACGACAAACATAAGCTCAAGCATTATGCAGGGTGCCATCACGGGAACCATGGCAGCGTTGGCCATGTCCTGGTGGCTTTCCTTGGGCTCCATCGTGCATCCGCGCGAGGCGGACGACTTGCCCACGTCCACCGCCGGTTGCGCCGACTTCAACCAGACCATCACGGCCGGCTCCTACGACCCGCCACCAATACCGAGGTAAGCGCAAGGATATCTATCTATCTATCTATCTATCTATCTATCTATCTATCTATCTATCTATCTATCTATCTATCTATCTATCTATCTATCTATCTATCTATCTATCTATCTATCTATCTATCTATCTATCTATCTATCTATCTATCTATCTATCTATCTATCTATCTATCTATCTATCTATCTATCTATCTATCTATCTGTTCATCTGGATCTGTGCCATAGGCTTCACTACACACACGGTAGTGTGTCGCTGTTCGTCAGTCTCGACTTCGTTGATTACGAGACAGGACCATCCTCGCATCATACGACCAGAAGCCACATATATCAATTTTAGTTAAAACGTAGAGAACATTATGGCTGATGTGCATGCAACGTTAAATACACCCCAGTGAATTATCATATCGCCAAAAAAAGCACCCTCTCAAAAGCGCTATACGGCCGCTATTCGCCATGTTTCTCAGTTTCTTTGGTGCGGGGCACAGCACTTGAAACCACATTCACAATTGTTGGAAACGGGGGACACATGGATGCGGCAAAGTGTGGCGAAAGTTTAACGTTTCTGCAGATTTCATCATATCCATCAGGAGTATCAAGCTAGAAACGCCGCCAGGCAAATTTCTCCAGGATTGATTAAAGAGCATTCTCTCTCTCTCTTTCTGAATACTTCTTTGTTCGAGTGTCAAAAGGCCTAGAGTGCTCGCCAGCTATTCTCGGAGTACTGAGAGTGGTGCCGAAGTCGTATTAGATGTATATGGGGGCATGGTATATCTTACCCGCGTTCAAATTTTAACGCATGTGGGTTCTATACGGTTGTGTAAAAGCGTTACGCACGTTACACGCATGTGTCCTGAAATGTCTAGATCTGACCCCCACTTTATATCTGTACTAAGTAGGGCCTGCTTCATGAGTCATATGCGGGCGACGTCTTAAAGCACGTGGTTTAGTTATAGGACGCTTAAACTGTTAATGATGCTGCTCGAAGGAAGGACCTACTCTGAAAATTGGGCTATCATTTAACAAGATCACACACGTCCTCCGAACGTTTGCCTTTCAGTCAGAGCCGTCGGAACTGGTACCACGTTGTCCTGTGAAGCCGTGTTTAGCTTACAAGTTAACAGATGGAATATGTACAAAAAAAAAGAATGATCTAGAAGCGTAAAGTAAAAACGTTTAAATGAAAGCCCAATATGTCCTTGCTGCTATGTACAATGAAAGTGCGCACAAGCATGAAACAAAACAATCGGTGTCTTTCGATTTCGTAGTGGCGCGTTCTCCGAGCCCTCGGATATGCACTCCGCTAAAGTCACAAAGTGTACTCCAGAGTGGGCTGATATCCAACTCTCTGAAGTTTTCGCTTTGTCGGGCACAATTGCGCTGACGCTTTAGCGCATAAGCCTTGGTCATGGCAACTACTTGAATTAAATTTGTCGCGCATATCATCGTCATCATCATCAGCCTAGTTCCTCAGCCACTTGAACTATCTCATCCATATTAGTAACGATATTGCCGGCTTTGTCCCTTAACGCACACATCTGATTCTTGCCTATTCCTATTTTCTTCTTCACTGTTTTTAGGCTTTCTCCGTTCTTGAGAGCCTGTTCAATTCTATCCATATTATAGTTCCTGATGTCCGCTGTCTTACGCTTGTTGATTAACTTAGAAAGTTCTGCCAGTTCTATTCTAGCTGTAGGGTTAGAGGCTTTCATACATTGGCGTTTCTTGATCAGATCTTTCGTCTCCTGCGATAGCGTACTGGTTTCCTGTCTAACGGCGTTACCACCGACTTCTATTGCGCACTCCTTAATGATGCCCATGAGATAGTCGTTCATTGCTTCAACACTAAGGTCCTCTTCCTGAGTTAAAGCCGAATACCTGTTCTGTAGCTTGATCCGGAATTGCTCTAGTTTCCCTCTTACCGCTAACTCATTGATTGGCTTCTTGTGTACTAGTTTCTTCCGTTCCCTCCTCAAGTCTAGGCTAATTCGAGTTCTTACCATCCTATGGTCACTGCAGCGTACCTTGCCGAGAACGTCTACATCTTGTATGATGCCAGGGTTCGCGCAGAGTATGAAGTCGATTTCATTTCTAGTCTCACCATTCGGGCTCCTCCACGTCCACTTTCGACTAACCCGCTTGCGGAAAAAGGTGTTCATTATCCGCATATTATTCTGTTCTGCAAACTCTACTAATAATTCTCCTCTGCTATTCCTAGAGCCTATGCCATATTCCCCCACTGACTTGTCTCCAGCCTGCTTCTTGCCTACCCTGGCATTGAAGTCGCCCATCACTATAGTGTATTTTGTTTTGACTTTACCCATCGCCGATTCCACGTCTTCATAAAAGCTTTCGACTTCCTGGTCATCATGACTGCATGTAGGGGCATAGACTTGTACCACCTTCAATTTGTACCTCTTATTAAGTTTCACAACAAGACCTGCCACCCTCTCGTTAATGCTATAGAATTCCTGTATGTTCCCAGCTATTTCCTTGTTAATCAGGAATCCGACTCCTAGTTCTCGTCTCTCCGCTAAACCCCGGTAACACAGTACATGCCCGCTTTTTAGCGCTGTATATGCTTCTTTTGTCCTCCTAACTTCACTGAGCCCTATTATATCCCATTTAGTACCCTCTATTTCCTCCAATAACACTGCTAGACTCGCCTCACTAGATAGCGTTCTAACATTAAACGTTGCCAGGTTCAGATTCCAATGGCGGCCTGTCCGGAGCCAGGTATTCTTAGCACCCTCTGCAGCGTCACAGATCCGACCGCCGCCGTGGTCAGTTGCTTCGCGGCTGCTGGGGACTGAGGGCCGGGGTTTGATTGTTGTATTCATATAGGAGGTTGTGGCCAAGTACTGCACCAGGGTGGCCAATCCTGCTCTGGTGAGAGAGTGCGTTACCGGTTCAGGTTACCGGGATCAGGCCGCACTCCAGGCCTGTTTCTGCAATTTTCTCAACACACGGTTTTTTTTTTTGTATTTTCCGGTGGAGAATTGCGCGGCACCGGGATTTGAATCACGGTCCTCTTGGACTGGAGACGGATACTCTACCGTCCCCGCAGGAGTTAAATTAAAAATTGAATTATGGGGTTTTGTGTGACAAAACCACTTTCTGATTATGCACGCCGTAGTGGAGGACTCCGAAAATTTCGACCACCTGGGGTTCTTTAACGTGCACCTAATTCTAAGTACACGGGTGTTTTCGCATTTCGCCCCCATCGAAATGCGGCCGCCGTGGCCGGGGTCCGATCCCGCGACCTCGTGCTCAGCAGTCTAACACCATAACCACTGAGCAACCACGGCGGGTCCCGCAAGAGTTGTACGCCTCATTTAACCTACAGTGGTGCCCTATTTGATCAGTCAAGCTGGACCAATCTGAGCTCGGTTATACCGCATGGATGGCACTCGGCTAGAGAACCTGGTAATTATGACCTGCACATGTGTGGCCACACATAATTGAGGATATATAATTTTTTTTTGAGGAGGGTTTCCGTACAGTGATAAAATGAAGGAAAATACATTAAAAAAGAAAAAAAAGGGGGGGGAAAGGAACATAACATGCGATTTGAACTCGTGATCCTTCAATGTTGCCCGGAAAGGTAGCTCAGTCGGTTGGTTCGTCAAGCCAACGGTTACTTTCAAGCGCCATAGCTCCTGCTCCGAGCCTCATACTTATGTGGAAAGTTACTGATATTGTCCGCGACAGTCGACAATATTTTCTGTCGATTCTGTCGACAGTCGATTCTGAGTGGTTGGAAGGCATAATTTATTGGAAAAATGGCCGCCAGAGGAGCAGCGCGTGAACTCGAGCGGCTTTTGAGACTAGGAAAACTGCCTTACAATATTTAGACTTGAGGGGAAGCTTCGTTAACAAACTATAACACGGCAATCAGCACTCAAATATAATTATAACCCTAATAATAATTGTAAATATTCATCCCATCTATTAGGATCTAAAGCGCGCGTTGTTGCTTTGTCTGTGCGTGTAGTAGTTAAGAGAGCCAGTTTAAGGGCGGAGAAGAGGGAAGGAAAGGGAAATCTCTGAAGCAAACTTGCAGCGCCGTGGTTTTAAAGCGCGACCGTGGTAGAGAAACGGAAAGGCGGTATAAGCATGCGTGGCCATGATACGCACACGACAAACTGCCTTACAATATTTAGACTTGAGGGGAAGTTTCGTTAACAAACTATAACACGGCAATCAGCACTCGAATACGACGAGAGAAATTATTGAGAGGTGGAAAATTCCCTTGAAATAAATTCGGTTTGCGAGACAAATGCTTGTATGTATTGAATCTCTTAAAAGATGAGGGGGGAAATATGCGCTCACCGAGAGGGCATCGTCAGCACGAGACCACCACCAGGCACCTTACTGAGATGAAGAGAGCTTCGCGGCCGGAACGAAGTCTCCCCTCTCCGCCGGCCAAGAATGGAAAACGCGCTTTCCGATCGCTCAAGGTTGCGCGGACATTGTATAGCTCTAGCGTCTAGGAAAAAGCTTAAACAGCTGCGAGGGTGGCACGCATAGCGTGGGAAGCTAGCCGCCGGAGTAGCTATCTCAAGTACTGCTGCTGGCGAGGGCGAAATACCTTCGTGTAATTATAATAACCCTAATAGGACTTCTTTCAAAGAAAAGAAAAAAAAAAGGAAACGGCTCAGAAGGGCATACTACGAGAGCTATGACTGATACTTTTTTATATATATGTATTCATCTCATCTATGGGTTCGCATGCGCGCGCTGTTGCTTTTGTCTCTGCGTGTAGTAGTTAAGAGAGCCAGTTTAAGGGCGGAGAAGAAGCAAGGAGAGGAAAGCAATATTGCAGCGCCGTGGTTTTAAAGCGCAACCGTGGTAGGGAAACGGAAGGCGATATAAGCATGCGTGTCCATGATACGCACACGATAAACTGCCGTACAATATTTAGACTTGAGGGGAAGCTTCGTTAACAAACTATAACACGGCAATCAGCACTCGAATATAATTATAACCCTAATAATAATTGTAAATATTCATCTCATCTATAGGATCTAAAGCGCGCGCTGTTTCTTGCCGCTGCGTGTAGTAGTTAAGAGAGCCAGTTTAAGGGCGGAGAAGAGGGAAAGAAAAGAAAGCAAACTTGCAGCGCCGTGGTTTTAAGGCGCAACCGTGGTAGAGAAACGGAAAGGCGATATAAGCATGCGTGGCCATGATACGCACACGACAAACTGCCTTACAATATTTAGACTTGAGGGGAAGCTTCGTTAACAAACTATAACACGGCAATGAGCACTCGAATACGACGAGAGAAATAATTGAGACGTGGAAAATTCCCTTGAAATAAATCTGGTTTGCGAGACAAATGCTTGTATGTATTGAATCTCTTAAAAGATGAGGGGGGAAATATGCGCTCACCGAGAGGGCATCGTCAGCACGAGACCACCACCAGGCACCTTACTGAGATGAAGAGAGCTTCGCGGCCGGAACGAAGTCTCCCCTCTCCGCCGGCCAAGAATGGAAAACGCGCTTTCCGATCGCTCAAGGTTGCGCGGACATTGTATAGCTCTAGCGTCTAGGAAAAAGCTTAAACAGGTGCGAGGGCGGCACGCATAGCGTGGGAAGCTAGCCGCCGGAATAGCTATCTCAAGTACTGCTGCTGGCGAGGGCGAAATACCTTCGTGTAATTATAATAACCCTAATAGGACTTCTTTCAAACAAAAGAAAAAGAAAAAAAAAGGAAACGGCTCAGAAGGCCATACTACGAGAGCTATGACTGATACTTTTTTATATATATGTACTCATCTCGTCTATGGGATCGCATGCGCGCGCTGTTGCTTTTGTCTCTGCGTGTAGTAGTTAAGAGAGCCAGTTTAAGGGCGGAGAAGAGGGAAGGAAAGGAAAATCTCTGAAGCAAACTTGCAGCGCCGTGGTTTTAAAGCGCGACCGTGGTAGAGAAACGGAAAGGCGGTATAAGCATGCGTGGCCATGATACGCACACGACAAACTGTCTTACAATATTTAGACTTGAGGGGAAGTTTCGTTAACAAACTATAAGGCTATAAACTTTAAACTATAAGGCCGCGAAGCGCATATAAGGAAACATAAATAAAGCTTATGTTGCATCGACTATTTTGATTTCGGCCTTCAATTTATTTTTAAAACTTGGAAGCTGCTGCACTCAACTTTTTTCTGCGACAGCTGACAGCTTTAACACGCATTCAAGCGTGAAAACCGCAAATAATGTTTCTAAAATTAAATTTCCACGGCAGCTAATTACCCCTGTGCTTTCCTTGGCTTTATTGCCCCTTTGGCTATACCTGGTCGCGATTAAGAAAAATCGAGCCCCTCGATTTTCGTTCTTTTAGTTCAACAATGAATTCGTTGTTAAACAAGAATGAAAATCGAGGGACACAAATGCAAAGAACGTCGTTGACGTAAATTCGTACCTGTTCTTTTTGTTATCGTTTCCTTTTGTTTCCTAAAATTTACATCGCTCTTTGGCCATCATCGGCCCCTGCGCACACAAGCCCGCCTACATCATCATCATCATTTTTCCTATCTGCCTATACGCAGTGGAATATTCCGGTTCTACCACATCTCTTTCATCTGGATCAGCACCATAGGCTTCACCACGCACATGGTAGTGTCGCTTTTCGTCAGCCTCATCTTCGGTGAGTACGAGACAGGATCACTCTCGCATCGCATCAAATGCTGGTAGGTTTTTCAGCATTCTCACCATGTGCAGCAATACGCCGTTGCCATCACCCTTGCCTTTGAAAATGCCCCCGGAAAGTTCTTTTCACTTCGAGCGCCGACCGTGTCCTCCCATTACATTAGCGCTGTGATTTTTCCACTGTTTCATTTGCGGTGGCGTTCTGTTTGTCGTAGCATGGGGAGATTTGTTGCCTTTGTCGAAGCGCCACGTCTGAGCAACGGTCAATGCATCCGACGATCGACGCCGGTATCCAGGAGTAAGACGAAAGAATAAGGTTGTTTGGCCATTAACGATGGCCACTCGAAGGAACCAACTCCGCTCGTTGACCGATTAGGCAAACCGCCGGGTTATTGCCTAGGCTGCGATAGTCAAGTGAAACACGCAGCTCGTGATCAGAGAAAACCGACACCTACATCGACAGCTTCCCACTTCAAGGCGGCTGCCGAGTCTGGCAACGAGAGCGGAGTTCGTTCCTTCGAGACACTTTTGGGAACTAGCCGCGGTTGCTTAGGGGCTATGGTGTAGGGCTGCTAAGCACGAGGTCGCAAGACCAAATCGCGGCCACGACGGCCGCATTTCGATGGGGGAGAAATGCGGAAACATCCCTGTATTCAGATTTAGGTGCAAGTTAAATAACCCAAGGTGGCCGAAATTTCCGGAGTAACCCACTACAGCGTGCCTCATACTCAGATCCTGGTTTTGGCACGTAAAACTTGATCATTTCATTCAACATTTTAGGACCGCTGGTGCCGCAGTGCTCAAGCGCGAAACAAGATTACCTCTTTCGCATTTTGTGCATCGCGAGTAAGGCGCGGAAAAAGATTATTATGCAGTACATAGCACGTTGACAGTGACTGAACTTGACTGTCTTATAACGCAATGACAAATTTCGCGTCAGAAGTCTTGCCCTTAACTGATAAATTAAGAACTTGTGTTCGATAATATTACCTGATTAGCCGGGTTATCAGCATGCAAAATTGTCCTGGCGGAGGAAGAGGAACGAAGACCGGACGACGTAGGCCTCATAATCGTATACCGTGTGTCTCAGCGAACATTAGCCACATGAAAGCAATATCCTATGCACAAGCATTACAACGCTATTCACGACTCAGTACAGCCTCCACATAACGAGCTACCCCAGGTATAGTCAGTATTGACGTCTGCCTATTGCATTCAACGCCTTTACGCGCAATATGGGCTGATTCGACTGTCACTGCCGCGTTCTGATCTCTGTGGTTGGACAGCGTGCACGCGTCGACAAGTATTGGCGAGCACTCGCAAACACGGCATCGCGCATGCGCATTCTTGTTCAGAGGCGAAAGCGGGCTCGCCCAGCTCTCGGAGCGTTCTTCGTCTCTGTGTCTGGACTTTTAGCGCGCTGTTCACAATAAGTTTGACGGCATGAAATGTTTAGCGTGCACAATAATACAAAGACACGAGCACTTCTTCTTTTTACGTCGAAGCTGTTTATGCGGACCCTGTGCTGTCATTGTCGGAGTTCGCCAAAGCTGCCATCATCAGCAATGGCTCGAGCGTCGTCGTCTTCTCCAACAGCTCACTCCGTTGCCGCTCGTTAATCCAGCGTAGAATTTCACTTCTCTTCTGTCGTCGTAATGGGGAGGCCGCGTTTACGGGAGTGTGGGCTATTGCTTAAGGAGTTATGAGCCATTCATTGTCTCACGTGATGGACAGATTTAATTTTGAAGCAATTTAATTTTTAAGAATCGCAAGCGGCAATACCGGGCGGATGCTGTTAACCATGCCACCGTGAAAACTCGAGACATCGAACGCAAGCGACAACGGTGGACTGCGGCCATACCTTCGCTGACGTCGTACTCTCCGTCGCAGCTGAATGTGTGCGTAACCTCATTAAGAAACACAAAGTCGTCAATCGTCAAACCAATCCAACCAATCGTCAAAACAATTGCAGCGCCCGCATCTCCAGTGGTGGGCCTTGCGCCCTATATACGGAGCTTTGGATCAGTGGTTACGCACATTTCATTTCAGCTACAACTATGGGAAGACCACGAGAAGTGCGTACTCCTGAGAAAGATGCTGCTTACCGCGAGCGTCAGCGAGAGTTGGCTCGTGAACGCGCTCGTCGTCGTAGGGCCGACCCCGAGCTGCGCGCCGCAGAAACCTCATACGCAAAAAAAAAAAAGAACAATGCCAGCACTGAAAAAACAGCAGAAAAAAAAAGCCCGCAAAAGCGAAAATGAGGTGAAAGAATGGTGAAACAGAATAATTTCAATACAGACTGCTTGGGAAGTTTGACTTGCATGGTGCAACGCTCGGTGTAACCAACACAGCTTCGCTGTTGGCCATTTCACGGACCGGACGGAGCGGTGATTTTTTTTCTTCTTTTTACAGCGAAGCTGTATATGGGGGGGGGGGGGGGGCTATAGGGTTCCGTGCATTTCTGTTCTTTGTGGACAAAAAGTATCATCATCAATGGCTCATACCCCCGTAAGCAAGCAAAAAATGCAATGGCTCATAGCCCCGTATGGCAAAGGCTACAAGCACTCAGCAAAGTAAAGCAAACAGTGCTTAACTTCTGTATAATCGCGGATACGACATACAGAAGAGCATGTCTAAAACTGTCATCGTCAATGGCTCATACCTCCGTGAGCAAAGGCTCATACCTACGTAAGCAAGTAAAAAATGTAATGACTCATTGTTCCGTAAGGTTCACGGCTACATACTCACTTTGCGTGAATTAGCTGCAATGACACTATCCCTGTTGTCGTTGTCGGTGATTTCAATGTGGATATCACGGTACCAAAAAGGGAGCGGTTTACGCGTTCCGTGTTGCAGACATATCCCTCGCGATGCCACACCGATCTGGCTCAACCGACCACCCAGTGGCGTACGTGCATCGATTTGACATCATCAAACAATGTGATTGCAGTTGCGAGTGTAATAATAACCACCGATCAAAGCAGTAAATGAGTTCGTACATTTGTTCAAAATTATGGGGCACCTCCGTGTCGTGTGCTAAAAAGCTTCGCTGATCAATCACCTTCACAGAGTAGAATGGCTCATAATTTTTTTCATCCCCCCTCCATTGGCATAACGGCACCGTGACCAGTAACGGAACGAGCTCTCTCGCGCTGGGCAGCAGGGCGTTGTAGCCATTCAAGCTATAAAGGAGGCTCGGTGTGCACGCTAAAGCGGTTTCTGTATATTGGTACAGCGGAGGTGAATCGATCACGTCCTATAAACTGTTTCACAAGTTTTCGTGGCTGTTGTTGCTTTATGTCGCTCTGCAGATGAGCACGAGGTCGCGGGTTCAGTTTCCGGCCGCGGCGATCGCATATCGACGCAGGTGGCACGCAAAAAAAATGTCGTGTGTACATACACCTAGATCTAGGTGGTCGTAATTAATGCGGATCCAGCCCTCCGCCTATTCAGCGTATCTCGTATATAGCTACAATATGGCATTGGTACGTTAAACTCCACTGGTCAATCAATTATTTGTAGCTATTTTTTAACAACGTTTCAAGCAGGGTATTCTTTTTTCTTTCTCTTTCCATTTTTTTGGGTTTAGCGTGGCTGCGTGCTGCCGCCGCTTTGCACTGTATCCTGATGGATATGTTAGTGCACGCACATATATATATATATATATATATATATATATATATATATATATATATATATATATATATATTTCATTTATTTTATTTCCAAATAGTGTTGGCCGTCTTGGCCGTAACAGGGTGGGTACAGCTGGTTTGCACAAAGCGTAAAAAAAAAAATGAAAACACTTTACAAACGTAAATTGGACATGAAGCAATGAATGTTGGAAATACAAAAACAATAGTTTGGCTAAGAAATACATGTTTCTAACATTGTGACAGTGATATTGGAAGCAGCATGAAAGAAAGACTATTATAAGTATTTCTAGAATAGTGTGACAATGTTTGCACGGCACCACCATATATATATATATATATATATATAAAGATGCGGTCTTGCACGATTGTCCGGTACCGGGCATTGTGCAAACTGACACCGGGGATAACGGTGCGAACGCAAGCGGCGCCGGGTGGCAGTGCATGTATTCACACCATCGTCGTAATATGGTCGTCATTTCGTCATCATCAATTCTTCGCGGCAATGCGTGAGATCGCATGTCCGAGCGCCGTAACTTTACACTGAGCTGTGCGTTTCCCGATAACCATGCATCCGACTTGCTTCTGCGCTCGATACTTGCAAATAGTCGTTACGCAAGAACAGCATTCTCGCAAAACATAATGAAAGCTTCGTTCAAACTGTTTCCCACAGCGCGAAGGATCTGTAATTATTTATTTTTTTTCCTCTTCGCGGTGAATTACCAATAGACCACTGTTCACACAAGTGTTATATATGCCACCGTGAAAACATATTCTGCTAGGACGTCGCAATATCGATAAAAGAACAAATTGGCGACAACAATAAACATTCACAGAAATGTGCACGCACTCGCAGAACGCAACGAGAAGGAAGAGGTGGATCCCAAGTACATCTGCCCATTCGTGCGGCGATACATGAGCAGCTACGTCAGGAAGCCCACTGACAACGAACTCAAGGAGTCGCAGTTAACGACGGTGAGTCACGACGAGTCAAAGAATTGATGTGTGCATGTGCCTTCGCCTGTATTCTTTTACGAGTTGGCGTGTTGTGTTCAGCGCTCTAAAGACGCGCCAGGTGTAAAAAAGTCACGCAGACAAATGCGTATTGCGAATAACAAAATCGAGACAAATAAAATCACAGTGCTCCCATTTCGGAGTGCTACATCAGCCGCAGGAGAACTGTGCTAAAACTTCGACGGGAAGACTGCTGATGCGATGGCAACAGTTCCCACGAGCAAGCAAATAGGACCCAATTATTGGTACAGACACAGGGTGTGATCATCATTCTAGACTGCTCTTCAGTAAAAGTATTTCACGATAAGAAACAGGCACGTATATACTGAAAAAAAGGAAGTTACAAATGCGTAAAAATATAAATTTTGGTGCTCGTTCCGCCCTAATTTGTGCTCACGTGATCAAAGTAAAAGTAGGACAATAAGTGCGTTTGATAGGGCCCTCTACTTCTGGTTAAATCCAAAAGTTCTCTATTTAACTTTTCTTTTCTGCAACTATTGCATTTTCAAAGTTCTCGAATTATCGCTTTATTGCGATAGCAATGATGTGGACCCACCAGTCGCATTTCTGCCGTCGCCATCGCCGTGAGGTTCCGTATAAAGTCCGAGGGCGGTAAAATCGACGCCGTGCGCCGGATGCTGTACGTACGAGTGATATCGTGCGAGGGTCAGTCGGCTACAGCGGCTCAATCGCACGCAAGGGTGAAGAGGGGGGACGAAGCGCGCCGTCTTCCGTCGCGCGCAAGGCTCCAGGGGCGGGAGGGCAGGGAGGAGGGACGCGTCCTACTCCGCGCGGCCCGGGCGGCCGCGCACGACGGCCCGGGCTGCTGTATCTTGCAAGCCAACTGTGACGGGGCAGATTCCGCCGCGCGCTGTGTTTTCGCGGCTTAGTTCGCGTAGGGGGGGGATGCGAGATGCAGCACGAAGGTCAATTCGCTCGCTGCTGCGGCCGCGCTTTCTCATTCTACCGTGTTCACAGCGAGTTTCCGCGGTCATCGAGTGAGATGTGTTTATTTTTCCTTGCGCACACATGTCACCACGCTTGTTAATTTAGTTAGTAAGCTTATGTTTACAAGTTTATACGGGAGATAAAGCTACTATCCTTACTTCGTACAGCTGTCCACTAACTTGCTATCGCAATCGATGCTTCGCCTTTCGGGCGAAAGTGCGGCGTTTCTTCTTATTCTTCAAAATAGGCAGCAGACCCATTCATTTCATATTATTTCTCGCTCTCTTTGCGTTCTAGTAAATATTTTGCAAACTCCAGTATTCGGCGCTCCCAATGACAAGATAACATGAAGAGACGACAATATATGTATAGCTAAAGAATGTAAGATAAATGTTAAACAGGGTTAATATGGTGTCTGTATGGGGTATACTGGAGAAGCGCTCGTTAAAAATATTTTATATGCTTAACAGGCTGCATATATCTGGGAGTAAAGTGAATAAAATGCATCGTCTTCATTTCTTTTCAACAACCGCACTTTTCCTCGCTGTGGAATGATGCAGATCTTCGGAGCAAGATTAGTAATGTGATAACTGTTTAACTCTTGTCAGTAAGTGTGGTTCCAAGTTGTACTTTTGCATAAATGTTCCTTGAATACTGAATCGAGTTGTGTCTTTGACACCGTACCCCTTTCTAGTACTCCGCTCCATATAGCGTGTCCCAGTTTGAAACACATGGCATATTCACTTGTCCCATTCTGTTTCCTTCTACAGAACGGAGTGTCACCGACAGAACTCAAGCGGCTAATGCAAGATGATCAATAACAGAGAACAAAACGATGGGAAGTGCATCGGTTTCGTGGCCCGATTGCTTGCATGGAGTTGCTGCCGGCATGTAGACTATCGAAAATATCTGCATCTGTGCTCGCATATGACGACCAACGCAAGCTTCTACTCCCCACCACGTTAGGTCACTTGGATTCAAGATCATTCACGGTGACCAAAGTACTCGGACCGTGGTCACATGCCTCACACGCGCAGAAAGCGTTATACGTCCATTGCAACAGTTCAGGAAGTCTACATACCTCAGTGAATCTAGGAACTGCCTCTGGTTAACCTCCCTGCCTTTGTATGCATCCTTATCCCTCTCGACATCTCCGGAAGAAGCGGCAGCCTCAGTATTTTCAAAATTTTCTTTCTTTCTTTCTTTCTTTCTTTCTTTCTTTCTTTCTTTCTTTCTTTCTTTCTTTCTTTCTTTCTTTCTTTCTTTCTTTCTTTATTTCTTTTCATCCTTGAACTCCCTGCACATAGGGTAGCAAACCGGGCGTGTGCCTGGTTGACCACCTGGACTTTTCTTCACTTGTCGCTCAAGATCAGGCAATAAAAAGAAAAACACAGCAAAGTTGCGCGGTTGCTTTAGTAATTAGGAACTACCTTAAGCGCTATATGTAGCCGATTATGGTTGTGATTTAGACTTGTTGATCATTTCGAAAGCGTTCAGTATAGTGCGATCAGCACACGGACACAGAAGAAACAGAACGTACAAGCAGGGCTAACTTCCAGAAGTTATACATTACCGGACAACAACGCATGGCCCTTATGCACCCCGTACGTTCGTCCCAGGACGCATAATCAACAAATGAGCATTGATAGCCGAAGCAGCGCAACAAAAGCTTGGCGAACACAAACACAAAAATTAATGGGTCAACATTGCAGAGAGTTAACGACACGGAATTTCCTGGTGTTTATGTAGACAGTCAGTTGCCATTACACATTCACTTGCATTAAATAATCTTAAGCATGTACAAGAAGATGCCCATATCATACAAAGTAAGACACGTATTTCCTCTACGCGCCCTTTTAGCGTTTTATCACTCCTTCATTAATTCCCACATCACATGGGCCATTGCGATCTGTAGTCTGACCTACAACTCAATGCTAGTCCCACTAAAAGTTGCAGAAAGTACTACGCTACATGAAATTCTTTGTCTTCACACGCAAGGTTCTGTGAAGTTTGTCTGCTCTGCTTACTTTTAAACACTCAGCCTCTCAAGACATGCATTATTGCCATGGTTCATAAAATGCTAGACGACATTCTTTACTTCCCGACAACAAAATTAATGCAGCAGAATAAACCATATTTAATAAGATCGACCTCTAACAGACAGACAGACAAAGGACTTTAAGTTGTTGAAAATAGCACAACAACAAAAAATTATGGTCTACTTTTATTCACTAACAGAGCTATTAGGTAGTGGAATGAAGTTCCTGATCAGATAACTTCAGCAAAGTGGCTTTGCATTTTCAAACACGAACTTCGTTGGCAAGTCACTGGCAGTGAATAAACACGCAAATAATTACGCATGCAAGTCATCTGGAGCGCTATCAGTCTTCATTACTAGCGGCGCAAAATTGAGCACGCTGCCCTGGCGTAACTGCAAATTCCACCAATGTTACGTCTAGCAAACACAGTGAGAACGCTGTAGCAAATGTATGCGCAAAAGTTAAATGCATGTGAAGTGAATACAGCATTTGTGAAGAATTTGTGAACAGGTGCTCGAAAGTGTCGTGCGATTCTTTTACTTTGTTTCCGAGTGTCCCAAGAGAACTCCGTGTTACACAAACTTCATATTTGAGTATAAAAGGAGCACGTTGTGGCCTGTGCATGGGAGAACATCACAGTTTTTTGGGGTAATCACAGTGTGCGCAATAATTTACTTATTAGGCACTCCTAAGCGTATACAATTCAGTTTTATGAGCGGCGCCAATTGTTGCACGCCGCCCTTGCATAACTACAAGTGTAACGAAGATGGCATTTAGTGAAAATGGGAGACATCTACGGCAGATCTCTGCGTGCATTTAAATGAACGTAGATCAAACACTGCAAAAAAAACAAAAAAAATATTTCTGAATCAATTATTTCAAGGTGTCACACTGCAGTTATACGTAATATTTTGCGGAGTCTTTAAGCAACCTCACAAGGCACCAGCTTCATATTTAATTAAGATGACAGGAAGATGAAGTTGAGTGTGTGCGGAAGCCCGTCTCGTTGGGATGATACGTTTTCAAAGGAGGGGTGAGTACACCAGCCAAAAAAGGTCAGGCAAGGTCAAGCTTAATGCCTTCTGAAACTTTCACGTTCCTGGATCACTTTAAGGTGTTGCCAATAATCGCCGAGCTCTCGCTTATTTCTCGATTTTCATGCGTCAAAAGGGGTTTTGCGGTCACATCGGTGAACCAAGCAAGACACCCTGTTTACATTAGGAGAAAATAAGGGGCACAGTTTGAGCAATGTGCAGGCAAAGTTTAAAGCATGCGGATTAATTGTGGTATCTGCAATAAATTAAGTATACAAGTGCTCCGAAGAGCTAGGAGTGTACGTTACGAGAGGCGATAAATAGAGCACGGTGGCGTGGCTCAGTTACAAATTCCGCGAAGATCCCACAAAGACAAACGGTGGTGATCACTGTGCTAAATCTATGTCCCGATTTGATTACGTCAAATGCAGCGTTTGCATAAAAGAAATCCTTAAGCAAGTGTTAGAACATTTATTAAAAGCTTTCTAAGCAAACATACGTTGGAAGTATTCCTAAAAATGATAGCCCTACAATCGGGTATGAGCCTCAACTTTTCTTTCGCTCCTGCTAACTTGTGACTCCTCTGCAATATCTCAGCACGATCTAAAATTGAGTATGCGTCGTCAGTATCGGACCCGCAAAGCATTTCACTTATACATAATGGATAAGCACTACGAAATCGTTCTTTCCTTTATTTATTCTAACTATTGCCGTGGTACCATTGTAAGCCAGATGAAAAAAAGAAGTATCGACCTACCTAACCAATCGCAGGTTATTTATTTATTTATTTATTTATTTATTTATTTATTTATTTATACAATACTGCGGACCTTGCACAGATCCAAGTTACGTCGAAAGATATCGCGTCTTTCTTTCTTTCATAAAATATGCCACTTAACCCAACTCTCCAAGCCACGCTTCTCCGCCCCGCAACATATATCGCAGCCCGCAATGATCATATGTTCAAAATTGGTGTGGCTGCTTATACGCTGATTCTTTTATCCCGATAAGTAGCACTGAATGAAACCACCTGTCTGCCTCCATCGTTTCGATCACTGACGTCACCACATTCAAGACAGCCATCGATAATAAATATTATGCCTGCTCTCTGTTGTAGTAAAACACTTTGTGGGGCTAGTTGGTGCATAGGTTTCAATAGATAGGGGGAGGGGGGGGGAAGCGCCAATAGTGACGGCACACAGTCCTGTCTGTATACCTTCCTCTGTGCCGTCACTATTGGCGCTTCAGCTATTGAAAACTCTGTGTTGTAATTACTTGTATTTTTTTTTGTATTCGCCTACTTCTCTCTGTAATTCTTTAGTCTCGAGAGTAAATAAATAAATAATGTAATACTTCGCTGTTATCAGCTACATTTCCAAATGCGCCGAGGAAATGCTGCATTACACAAAGTTTATATTCAATTAAAATGGGGCCGATATTAAGAGGGGGGGGAGGGGGCAGGCATGTACTCTAAGGTCAATGTTCTAGCAAAGTAAAACCTGTATGGAGGAATTACCGCCCGTTTTTTTTTTTTTTCACTGTTCGAAAGCGTTATATGCGTCCAAGGTTTCCAACGTGCCAGTTATACAGAGTCTCCCAACTATCATGGAGCTAGATTTAAAAATATGAAAATGTCACATAGCTGGACAGAAACAAGGTACTGTTATTTGCGGTCACTTGGAGATAAATTATTTCTTGCATTCCGCCTAATTACGTATTTAGTCCTAAATAATTAACCAACTTCTCCGATGTTGTATTTAAATGAAAAGTGTCAATGAGAAAATTGTAGACCAACATGAAAAACTCCCGATATAGCTTTCTGTTGCTCAATACGTGCTACATAAACGTTTTCCCGAGCGTGAAAGAAGCCCACGAATACGCGTAAAGTGCCTCGAGCGGCCAGTCGCGCGGCAATTCCTAACGCATACATAGAAAGGTCGATTTCTTTCTTTGGCAGTGATAGTGACAGTCTTACTAGCGCATGCAAAGACATATGTTCAATGTCGGCACTTTCAGTGATTAGGCAGGTCAATTCACACTCGCTTTTTCGTGGGACATGAATATCACGAGAGCAGACAATGCAGCTGCATTTCTGGCAATGAAGGGCCAGAAAGGAATTAGCTAGGGGACGATTTCTTGTCAATTGACTTAGGGTACTCCCTCAGCGGCTCATTCAAGCATCTACGGGTTTGACCAATGCAAGCGGTGTCACTATAGCGCCCTATTATGCCTGGGAAGTCTCAAACTGATGAAACACTTGCATGCAGCCTGTGGCTTGGTATGGCCTAAACGCCTATTCATTCCGCATTTGAATGCACTGCAGTCCTATATGGGACAATCGTGGCCACGAGGAGGCGATCACGCGTCTCATTTGTGAGTTCCTTCGCCCAGCCTCCCCTGCTCCCCTATAGTGTGCCTAGAATAAAGTATCAACCGCATTAGTTAGACTGGACAATCGGCCTCTGTCGAAAGCGAGAATCCTCGGACACTGATCTAGACCGTTCTATACATGAATCCCACAGAGAAGGCGCTGAACGCGTTCTTGCGCTTGTTAAGGACGTGCGGACTTAGTGAGAGACTTGGAGAATTAGCGCCTTGGCCTAATGCAAACAGTGCAGCCCTGAATAAAAATGCAGCTACAGCCTTTGTGCAAGCCACTGGGCTAGACGCACGGCTTTAGATATTCTGCAACGTTGTGGACTTGTGTAAACGCACCTTCTTCTCCTATCATCTTGATTATCATCATCATTCATCAGTCCTTTATTGCCTGTTTCTTTTCGCCAGTGAAGAGCAGCAAGCCAGAAGCTGCACAAAAACTGACGAACAAACACAGAGCCGAAAGAGTGTATAGCTTATATATATTGTTGTGAAGTTGGGGGTCCGCGCGGCCGCGAAGGTTACATGGATGGTGTCGTGCCAGGTGCCGGTAGAAAGAGGGATTTCGAGCGACGTTCGAAGAATGAGAAAGAAATTATATTCAAAAGTCCGTGATTCAGTTTTGCAAACACGGCTCCAACTATCGGGGCCCACCACATGCTACAGTCTTTGCATATCTCAGCCTCTCTCCTTGCAGCGGTTGGGATCCGCTTTTTATGCCCTTCATTTTCGTCTTTCCCTCGCCGAGGAAATTCACTGGCCAATCAGAAACGCCGAATCACTCCCCATCTCCCATTCCCCCACTTCTCATGTGTCTCCAACGTTGCACAATACGATGCAACCACGTGGCAAACTGTGAACCTGCCACCGACGCTTTCCCCAAGAGTTCTCGACAATGACCCTGCCATTGATCAGGAGGGGCAACGTTGATGTCTTGAAGCGAACTGTCATTTCTGGGCGCTCGAAAAGCCGAAGATCTGGACGCTGACTACTTGTCCGTAAGACTCAGGTGACGCTGATTGAGCTGCCTTAAGTGAACGATGAGGCGGGATCAGCACCCGTGACAGCCGCATGTCTACCGGTGAAGCATCCTTTGTTCTGAGGGATCGCCAAGCACGACAACATATAATGTTTCACCGTATATGTAACTACTAACGTTTCAGTGACGAGAAACCAGTCGAAACACCCTTCACACACTTAAGTAGGCATAGTGATGCGTGTATGTGTCTCAGTTTAGCGAAAGCGCCTCAAGTTGAAATAAATCAGCAGATTATCAAACCTATCCAGTGCGAGCGCATATCACTACTTGCACCAGTGGGAAAAAGAAATGTCAAGGCCATGAGTAAAACAGCTCGTCTATATGGTGTAATAAGATGAAGTAGCATTATATTTCCTGGCTGGTTCAAGAGCAGACGGCAGCAAAGCTCCTGGCTTCGTGACTGCGGCCCTTATCTTTATCGCCTACTGCCGGCTTGGCATGGTGCAAGACGTGCGTACGAGTGTGTTGGCAGCAGGCGTGGCAATCTTAATTAATCACTGCTGACAAGAACTGAAAGTGCCCCAAACGCCCTGCGAACAATCCTGCAGCGATAAATTCTAAGTGAAATTAGCGCGTCGCAGCTCACGCGTGCTACTCGGTGCCGACCCTGAGCTGTGGTCGCGCGAGAGCGCGACGACAGCTCAGGCTAGGCACTACTAATCATCTGGTACGCACCACAATTTCGTGTAGGCACCACATTTGCGGTACTAAATGTTATGCTCCCCTAGGCTTGCTGGCAGTTCAAACAGTTGCAGTATTTAAAAAATAGAGGACGCTTAAGCTTCGCCTTTAAGAGTGGAACGCGATAGCATTCAAATATTCCTGACTGCTTATGTAGGCGTATGTAAGCGTAATGTTTACCGGGAAACGCTGGCGGTGAACGCAATGCACGAAGGCGGGCTTTCTGGTAAAAACGCGGCCTCTTGCGTGGGCCGCGATGCAGCTGATGCAAGAGCCATCTGGAGGTGTTGCAAGTAACCGGGCGCGCCGCTCCGTGACCTCCAAGATATTCGGGCGCGAACGGCAGACGCCGTGGCCGGTCCATGAATAGAAGAAACGCTTGAAAAGAGGTTTGAGTTTTGGCCTAACAAAATTATGTTTTCTCGTATATTTAAATTACAATCCTACGCTATCGTGTCTGTAGGTTATGTGTAAGTCATACTTTACGATTTTTCTACGTATTTTAGCTTCAGAACTTCAACCAGTTCAGTAACTTCATGGATACACATGGAGGGCCTGGGTATGCGTGGCTCGAAATAAATTTGGCAGGGACTACGTTCGACGCTGGACGCCAGACGTCGACTTCAAATTTCCTGCAATACGGTGCCCTTAACGCTATCGCGTTAAAATGCTATTGAGTGTATGGACGAGAAGAATGGTAAATGGGGGGTTAATTTTTTTACTTGACGCAAACATATTAGGCCAATAGGCAATGAAACCAAGGAAAGCATAGGGGAAATAACCTGTAGATTTACTTTAAGTGCACAAATCATCAGGCAAAGGGAAAATAAAATTAACGAAAAGACAGCGTGCATTGGTTGGAACCAAACTCACATGGGACGCGGGCCATCCCTACTGAAAGAGCCCCGTATTCCCCTTAACTCACATATCGAATAATATGATATGACGCACAGAAAAAAACTTGTTTTTGTATGGGATCCTATACGTTTCATGTTGGGTTATTTGATATGATAGTTGTGGGGCATATGAATTTTTCAATATGGGTATGCTCTATACCAGTTCAGCTACGGCGAGGGCTGTTCCTACGTCCTCTTTCTTGGGTATTTGTGCATATGTACGAGATCTGACCCTGCAGTGTTAGCCAGTACTGCTCACGCCCATGGCGGAGGATATAGTACATCCTTCTGATCAGAGGCAGGTAGTATGGTGGCAGGTAACGAAGCTAAAGGACAGGAGTGATTCAACCCTCTTGACTATGTGTAGTGGTGAAAAAAGTATTCAGTGGCTTAGGTAATGAAAAGGAGACAGTTAAATAGAATGAAGAGCAAGGTAAACGTGATCCGTTCTTTAAACAAAATTTCACATGACCCTGAAAAGATTGCCGAAAAGCACGGTGCACAAGTGGGTGCTTTTATATCCCTTAAATATGAGAATTCAACGCAAAACAGTGACAGCGAAAAAAAAGACACAGATAAATGTACGCGTAAAATAAAGCAAGAGAATAGACTAATGGAATGCGTAGACAATGCCGTCCACAAGGTCTACTTCACGTGCGGAATATCGTGCATAGGGCAGACAAGTCGCTGACAGAGGCACAGGAGAGAGGACACATGTGTGTAACAAAAATGTTTCAGACATCAGTAAATTGGGCGACATACTGCATATTGTGTGGCAGCAATCACATCGTCATTAAGACCAAGGGTTTCACTCGCTGTAGTTTAAAAGAAAGTGCTATAACTTTGGAAGCATATTTGATACTGGTGGGCGAATATGCGAATTTTCGAATAAGGATCAAATATTACGCACTAATTTGAATTCATATTCGAAAAGAAATATTTCAGTACTTCCAAACAT
The DNA here is from genome assembly GCF_050947875.1 of Dermacentor variabilis. Lineage (NCBI taxonomy): Eukaryota > Metazoa > Arthropoda > Arachnida > Ixodida > Ixodidae > Dermacentor > Dermacentor variabilis. The sequence goes on from NC_134573.1 coordinate 110,804,730, forward strand.
TTGAAACCAATGAAATATTCCGCAACAACCGGCTGTTAAAGTCTTGCTAGTGTTCTCAATTTGCTAAACAAAGTGTCGCAAATTATCAGAAGTGAAACAATGACGAATGTTTTAGAAGGAATGCAGATACAAAGAAACAAAAGGGATAATGCAAGTTTTGTTTTACAGCGAAGCTGTTAGCCTCTCGGTGGTCGGCATCTTTCGTGTCCGTTCCTGAACAAAAAATATTACCATCAGCAATGGCTCATGCCTCCCTAAGGAAGCAAAACAAAAATGCAGTGTCTCATGACTCTCATAATGGAGGGGCTACAATGAGTCAGCAAAGTGAAGCGAACAGTGCACACCTTCACTGGAATCACGCATGCAACCTATACATATCGAACAGCGTACATTTCAATAAGCAACAATCTCAAGAAAACAAGCATCTATCATCATCAGCAATCGCTCATCCCACGTAATCAAACAAACGTGCAATGGCTCATACCCCCGTAAGCAAGCAAAATATGCAATGGTTCGTACCCCCTTAGGACAGAGGCTACAAACGCTCAGCAAAGTGAACAGGCCGTACATTCATTGAAATCCCCCATACAACACAGAGAACAACATATGTTTCGATAAACAACAAGCTCAAAACAAGCATCCGAACCAACAAAAAATTTGCAAGGACACTTAAGCTTCGCTTTTAAGAATGGGAAGCCGTACCATTCAGAAGATCCCTGTTTGCTTCTCACGCTTCCCGGCAACTGCAGCTTATTGTTGCGGCTAGAGTGGCGTTCAGGGCATTGAATCCACCAAGCCCATCGACTACTACGTCAGGTTGTAGAAATTGAAAGAAAAGGGATTACTTAGGTTAGTTGGACGGCTTCAGTTACGCCGGAGCAAGTTAATCATCTCAGTTCACATCAGGACTCTCTGCCTCCACTCTCGAAAAGTATTTGCTTTTAATCCCGTCGTCTTCCCTAGGCGAGAGGGAATCTGAAGACTATTCAGCAGCAAATCACCATTGTCGACTCCGTTGCGATACAACGCCCATGCTCGCAATAAATCGCAGTAACTCCACCTCGAAACCTGGTTTGGAATTTGTGTAGGAAATAAATCATCCGACGGCACCTGGTTCGTTCATTGTTGCTCACCCCGTTCTTGGCTCAGTCTGGCGGGTGAAGGGCGGGCTGAGGTCTTTTCGTGGAACCCTGCAACAGCCGGTTTACACGCAGTCTTGACGGCTGGATAAGTGCCGAAGGAAGGGTGGTGATTTGACTCGTCTAATTAAGTACGCCTGTGCATTCGTTGTCGTGGTTCTCTCCCGTTCATACTTTTCTGCGGTTTGCAGTTAATGGTGGGGTGAGCGCTTTTGTCGTTCTCCACGCAGCGTTGACATCTGGATAGGAGGTGCGGTGGTTTGACACGTGGCAAACGTTCAATTAACAGCCTTGGTGGTGTTGAGACGTAACATTATGTAACCGCAATGTTTTCCCAGAAACTCTGGCGACGAGCGCTATCCTATGGACGAGGGCGAGCTTTCTGGTTATCGTTTGATTGTATTGGACGGAATCGATCGGGTCGCGCCGCTCCTACAGAGACAGGCCCCAAGCGGCAGCTAGAAAAGGGGTGTGGGTTTGCGTTTCCGCGTCACGGAATTATGTTTTCTCTTGTATTCAAATTAAAATCCGTCGCTATCGTGTCTGGAGGTTATGTGTAAGTCGTACGTTACAAATTTTCTCACGCATTTTACTTTGAGAAATTCAATAACTTCAGTAACGCCTAGGGGCCACGCTGAGGGCCTGTGTGGTTAGGGATGATCTTCTAGGCCGTGCATGCCGACGCCGGACTTTCTGCGACATGGGGATCTTAACGCTGTCGCGCTAAATGTCAATGCATACCCCCTCAGCTTTTGCAGTGGTGGTTTTGCATTAGCTTCGCTCGAACTCCGCTCTCGCGGGGCCGGGATGGCAAGTAATTTTTTTTTTCGCGATGGAAGCGTACATGACAACCTGTGTGTATTGCTTATAGTCTGTCATTTAATATGGTGAGCAGTACAGTCATGTATAGTAGTTCTATCTTTTACGATAGGATCAGCGATGTCTTTCTAGCAACTGGCCCTTTTACACGCGTTTACAGCACACAAGTCCCTACGCAGTCGTTGTTTCTTTCTTATACCACGACTTCCGTTTTTTTTTTTATTAACGCCCATTTATTTCACCTTTTTCTGAAGCTTTAATAGATACAGCAGTCATTCATTCTTAAAAAGCTCGTGTCTTGCAAGGCTCTAAAGCTTTCGAGAGGCTATTCGCACACTTTTTAATGACAACTAGTAAGCTTGTGTTTAGGAAAAACGAGGTAAATCCATTTTATCGTAGCGTAAGTAAAAGTTCTTATATGACTTTAATTTCTCTTTTTTCATCGCTTGTTCTTCATTTACTTTCGGTGACCATTTCGAGACTTTACCCGTCGCTGTAGCTCATTGCCTTTGCACTGAGCTACCGCTTCACTAAGCTCAAGCTCGCTGCGTCGATCCCGGCCGCGGCGGCTGCATTTTGATGGGGGTGGAATAGAAAACGCCCGTGCACCGTGCAGTGAGCGGTACAGTGCCTTGTATCGTGCCGTGGTACGCTGTGTACCATGCCGTGGATGTTGTAGCGTGTGCTGTGGACGGTAACAAAACGCAGGTGGTCAAAATTAACTGGGAGTCCCCCCACTACGGCATGCCTCAGAATCATATCGTGACTGTGGCACGTAAGACATCGGAACATGTTTCATCATTTCAAGTTCTTGTCATATATTTGACTTGTGCCTGCGGACAAATAAACAGTTGAGAGTGTGCGCACTTGTTCGTCCATGTTCTTTTCGTTGTCTTTTGTACGAAATACCAGCGCAGTAAACCGCATAATGTCGTGCCAACTAGTCCTCGTTGAAACATTACTGAACGTTTTGTCCTGCTTTTCGCAAGAAACGGTTCACTAATTGATTTAGTTTAACGTCTGCAAGCAGTATTGGCCAGGTTATTTAGTTTATTGGCTTTTTGGGAGTTATTTATTTATTTATTTATTTATTTACTTATTTATTTTAGTCCTTAAACTAGGCCCCACGCCAGTGTTCTGAAGAACATTTGGGTGGAGGATTCACTGGCATTCAAAAAGTGCTTGCAAAATGAACTTTCTTTATTTCATTTTTAAAATGCGATTAGCATTGTTTGCTTAAATATATCTAGCATCTTACGCCGACCCAATGACCGAAGTTGTCTGCTAGCTTCGGTCAATGGGTATGTGCTCATGGTCGTGATGCCATCGTGCTCATTCCGTCGTTGTCACGCCATCATCATCAAGCAGTCGTCATCATCTCATTGTCGTCATGCCGTCATCACCATACCACTTTTGTCGTTCCATAAATATCATTCCTTCTTCTCCATTCACTCGTAATGAGGCTGTCGTCATTTAATCGTGATCATGGCGCCCTTAGCTCGTTCCATCGTCCTCAATTTAAGTAGAACCCTTTTCGTAAGCCTCCAGGTTTCCGCCCCGTAGGTGAGTACTGGTAAGACAAAGCTGTTATACACTTTTCTCTTCAGGGATAATGGCAACCTGCTGTTCATGATCTGAGAATGCCTGCCAAATGCACCCCAGCCCGTTCTTATTCTTCTGATTATTTCAGTCTCATGTTCCGGATCCGCGGTCACTACCTGCCCTAAGTAGACGTATTCCCTTACTACTTCCAGTGCCTCGCTACCTATCGCAAACTGCTCTTCTCTTCCGAGACTGTTAAGCATTACTTTAGTTTTCTGCAGATTAATATTTAGACCCACCCATCTGCTTTGCCTGTCCAGGTCAGTGAGCATGCATTGCAATTGGTCCCCTGAGTTACTAAGCAAGGCAATATCATCAGCGAATCGGAGGTTACTAAGGTATTCTCCATTAACTCTTATCCCCAATTCTTCCCAATCCAGGTCTCTGAATACCTCCTTTAAACACGCTGTGAATAGCATTGAAGAGATCGTATATCCCTGCCTGACGCCCCTCTTTATTGGGATTTTGTTGCTTTCTTTATGGAGGACTACGTTGGAAAGAAGAATGCTGGGTGTAACGTTAAGGGGGATAAGAAGAGAGCAGATTGGGTGAGGGAACAAACGCGAGTTAAGGACATCTTAGTTGAAGTCAAGAAAAAGAAATAGGCATGGGTAGGGCATGTAATGACAAACACATACCCAGAACCAAAGTACATTAACAAAATCACGGGGGACAAGGAAAGCGATCAATGTAGGCTCTGTTCACAAACAGGAACACTCACACACGTAATGTGGGAATGCACCTTGCTCCCGTTTTCTCATCCCCTCGTCAGCAGCGAGACTGACTGGACGGCCTGGCTCAGTTCCGGGGACGTCGACCGACAGCTTGAACTGGTGGACTGGGCGGAGAAGGCCAAGCAAGCCCAGGGCCTTACTTGAGCCCAATACCTCAGCCACATCCCCCTTTACCCTTCCCCCTTTTAATAAAATTTACCACCACCACCACCAGGAGAAAGATAACCGGTGGTCATTAAGGGTTACGGACTGGATTCCAAGAGAATGGAAGCGTAGCAGAGGGCGGCAGAAAGTTAGGTGGGCGGATGAGATTAAGATGTTTGCAGGGACAACATGGACACAATATGCACAGGAACGGAATAGTTGGAGAAGCATGGGAGAGGCCTTTGCCCTGCAGTGGGCGTAGCCAGGCTGATGATGATGATGATGCCGTCCTTGTCATGCTATTGTCGTGATTGCGTCGTCGTCATGGATTCAATGTCACGCCTTAGTCGTGATGCCATCGTGGTCGTTCCATTGTCGTCATTCCAGCATTGTCATCCGATTCTCGTCATAACATCGTCTTCACGCCATTTTCGTCGTGCAGTTGTCGTCGCGCAATCATCCTCGTCTCATTGTACCTATTTCGTTGTCATCACGCTATCGACGTCATACCATCGTCATCATTTCAGAATGGTCATCCCGTTGTCGTCGTGCCCTCGTTATCATGCTGCCTTCGTCGTTTAGACGAGATCGTTCTTTCTTCTTGATGCTATAATCGTCGTACAGTCATCATCATGCCATCATGGTCATGGCCGGTGAGCGAGTGTCACAGTAAAATGGGCCGTTCCCGGAGACAGTGCATGCCGCATATGATCCACGCAATGAAAATCTCAGAATGACCACTACAGATTCTAAATAAAAGTGTCTTTAGCAATACCGCGTGTCGCTGCATTTAATAACTTCTAATCGCATTAATGTCGACAGTAATCTTGAAACGGGTCCTGCCTTTCTTTTCCTAGCGCGCGCAGAAATACGCGCCCTCCATTCCATTCAGCATTCTTGGGACGCGCTATATTTCAAAAGCAAAGGCTGGTCTCATGATTGCTAGTAAACTGACAAGTGCTGGATTTCTGGTAAACTCAGCATTGCCTTGCTTGAGTCACAATTATGCAACTGGTGCTCCAAAATAATGACAATATCAGAAATAAATGGAATATTCTTATTCAGCTGATTATGCATCGCGGTTTCTTGACTTCTGTCCGCCTTTAATGCGCGGCGTCGTGTTCAACCGGAGCTGGACGCCATACCGCCAAGCTTGTTAAGTTTATAGACGGGCGGTTGTGATCCAGTGCTTCCTTTTAGCCGTTCTGCTGATAACAAACTGGCCTTCTGATAAGACACCATTAGCCCTGGCAGGCCGCCATAAGACGTCATTCCCTTTCTGCCCGCCTGCCTGCCTGCGGAAGGTATCTCGCAGTAGACGCGGTGAAGCCTTGTCCTTCTATTTGCCTCTCCGTTTTAAATAAACAAGATTTTCCATTACCGCTAACTCAACAAGTTTTTCCACACGAGTGCCTCAAGTGTTCAAATTTACTCGGTGGCCTAATTGCCAAGCGCTTTAATTGCGAGAGTCATTATACAGCTCTTTATAAATGACCCTGGAAAATCCTCGTTTTGAAAAAACCAAATGATTTCGCGATGGGTTATGAACTCATTACACGATGACTGTGAGCTTGGCGTTCTCATTACTGCAGCATTTTTTTTATGGCATGGCAGTAGCGCATTATATAAAAAAAGCATTACAATAAAGATATCTGCAAACACACACTCAAAAGTCCGGCAAGCAAATGTAAGCATCCAATAAAGATATGCAGTCAGGCGGTGGTACTTGAGCTGCATGCACACTACGAACATAAGTAGCAGATTGCTGAAAGAACTACCGAGTGCTTTCCGGGGTTTCAGGGTGATATAATCTCGACCGGGTGAGGTGGTCCTTCACCGCAGGAATCAGGAAACCACGACGAAGCCGGGGACAGTGAGGATGAAAAAAAGTAAAAAAAAGTTGTATTCAATTCATCGGTACATGAATGTGACTCTCATCTGAGTCTCGAGCCGTATCTTTAACACATGGGCCAGCCCGGCCTTAAATAAGCACTGGTGGTCTCGTTGTCGTCGCCCGTCTTCTTCCGGGGCCTGTGTAGTTGTGATTTTCGCCGTCCGCCCTTTTGTATCAGCTTGTGGAGAGCGGGGAAGGGGGGGGGGCGCCTTGTTGCCTTTTTGGTTTGCCCTACACCCTTTTGTGTCAGCTCGGAGAGCGTGTCGTCGATCGATTCCGAGAAGGGGCCAATCATGTCGACGTGGGGAAGCCCGCCTGAACGCCTCTCAGACCCGACAGGTCGATCATAAAAGCCTGCCCGCCACCACAGGAGCTCTCGAAGGGGATGCAGTATCCAAGCACCTCGTAGATACCTGCAGACCCCGTACTTCTTGCTTCGTTTCGGCCGAATGTTCCAAGGCCCGGATGGTGACACCTTCTGGAAATAAACCACGCCCAGCCCAAGGCACAAGCAACAGCGAGCACCCAACCAACCACGAGAACTGCCAAATTCACAAGTCCTTCACATAACATCAGAATCGTACCTGCAGCCCTCGTTTGAGATTCCTGAAAACTAACAAAGGAGAAAACCAGACTTCGGGGCGTGTTTCAATCAGCCGAATGCCCAACGTTTTCGTGTTTGCTTTTTCCGAGAAAGCCACGTTTGTTGAGAGGCTTCAGAACACATTGAAACACAGCAATACGGTTAAGCATAAATTCAAATTGGAGAAACAAAATGCCTTCGAAGGAAAGCAGCGAACGAAGGAGGACTTTTGCAACACACAAGAAACTTACGGATGTGCCTACTTTGACAATTACGAACGCGTAATGCGCACCCGATTGGATCGTTGTCTGAAAGCCTTCGGGCCTCGCAGAAGGCATAAAAGGGCGCCAGGCATACGCGGCCCTCTGTCGTCGTCTGCCACTTTGTGTGCCCGCAGTTTGCTTTTTCGTCCCCGAAGATGAGGCCGTAAATGCGGAAGGAATTGCCAGCCTCCTTTTTCCCTCACTCTTGCGGCGCATTCTACTGCAGTGAGTCTGACTGGCCCTGTTCGCACGCGCATATCTCCGCCCGGTTGAACCCTTCAGCCCCACCCCTACTCGCGGAGACGCGTTCGGATTTGTGGTTACGTGACGCCTTCGTTTTCTTACCCGCCACAACGAGCCCTTTGAAGTTCTGTGTGATGGCCTGTTCGCTTGTCTTACGGGCTGCGGTGTGGCGATTTTCTCTGTTCTTTGCTGAGCCAAAACTTAGTTCGCTTGATTTTGCGCTGTTTAAACAATTTTTGATTTACCAGGTGGTCGTCTAATGCGCCTCTGAAGTCCCCGAGCGTTGGGCTCCTGCGCTGCTGGACCGCCTTGGAATTCTCCTCTCGTTGTGACAATTCTGGAAAGTCGTCCAAATGCGGAGGTACGAGAAAGTTTTTCAGCGCCTCCTTGAATCTTTCGGGACTGTTTAAACTGGTCTCGTCTCCGCAAGGAACGTCCTCCGGGATAGTCCTAGTTTCCACTTTCGCGACGTAATCGCTCCCTTTTTCCGTCGCGATTCTTTCAACCACCTTCAGTGAGTCTGAAGAGCTTTCCGAATGTGTTAGGGCCAAATAGGTCTCTAATTCCTCTGCTAGCCCTTGCTGTGGTATCCCTACTGACCCGGATGTTTCCTCGTTAGCGCCTTTTTTACGGATTTCACTAGCTATGGGCTGTGCTTCTTGAGGGTCACTGTCAGGATTCATATTTTTGGCTTCGTTGCCGTGATTTATCTCTGCCGCGATCTCTTGACCCTTGGAACGCGTGAGCGCTTGGAACGCATGGTCGCCGAAACTAAGGCCCCTCTTCTTCAACAGCACCTTCAAGTGATTTGAAAATAAGTAGGGATAGTGTTTCGACAGATTTGGCGATACTGCTGCTTCAGTGAGCAATAGCCCAAACGGCCCTTCAATCTTAACGCGGGATATGGGCAAGCAAACACTACTCTTCTTGACTTCCTGTCAGATCCACGCATATTCCCCGGTGAAATCCTCCGGTTTCACAAACGCAGGGTGGACAATGTCCATTGTCGCAGCTGAGTCCCTAAGTACATTACACGGCATTCCATTTACTACTATGTCGCGAAGGTAAGATTCTAAGAGGTCCAAGTTGTCATCGCCGTCTTTCACGAAAGAAAACAATTTCTAGGCTTCCTACAGCCGATCACAAGGTGTCCAGGCTCCTGGCAACGGCAACAGGCGATTGGTTTTCTAGCCTCCAACGCTTTTTCTGTTTTTCTTTCGTATTTTACTCCGGTGTTATTCTCTCCTGAATTATCGGACTGCACGTGTTTTGTCCCTGGTCCAGCTTTTTCGTGGTGAATGGGGCGCCTGTTTTCCTTACTGACTTTTGTGAAATGGCTTGACCCGCGTTTTCCTGGATTCGCGACGTGCGGCGAATTCGCGTTCTAAGCCCTTCTCGCCCGACCTATCTTGAATACACCGGCGCTTCTCTTCGATCAAGGACCCATAGCACTGCTCTAAGCAGATTAACTCAACGACCTTTTCGTGACAACCAAACGCGTCTTCCTATTTTAGCTACTCAATTATTTGCTTTCAACTTGTAAGTGAAATCTTGAAAAGATTCGCCTGGTGTTCTAGCTGCTTCACGAAAACAACGACGGAAAGCCTTCGCTGAGAGCCGATATTTCCTTAACAACGCAGCCTTGATTTTCTGATAGTCGTCTGCGTCGTCTCTCACTAGCCTTGAAATTATTTCGGTTGCTTCGCGAGGAAGAACGGTCAGAATCTGTTGTGACCAACTTTATAGCGCCAACCCGTTTTTCTCGAAGGTTCGTTGAAAAGCAACGAGAAACAATCCCATGTCATCGTTTACCTTGTACGACGGCATGAAATCCCTTATTTTTACTCCTGCTTCACCTGATCGTCTTTCATTTATTGAGATGTTATTTGCCGACTGCATGGCCAGACCCCGCTGAATGTCTAGTTCTTTAAGCTTTAGTTCGTGAGCTCTCTGTTCCTTTCTCTCAGCAGCTTGATCTGCTCTCTCTGCTGTCCTCATTCCTCTCTTTCTGCAGCTTGTTGTTCAGCTTTCTCATTTCTCCGCCGTTCTTCTACAGCGTTTTGTTCAGCTTTCTCAGCTCGTTTCTCCATCTCTTTCCATGCTTCTGGAATTCCGTCCTGAAGAGCACCGCACTTCTCCATCGCCCCACTAAGCTGCGGCTTTCTCCGACTTTTACCAACCTCAATTCCCAGCTCTTCACAAATTACTAACAACGCTGGCTTTCTCCATTTGCTTAAGTCCATGGACAATCCCGAACGAAGACTTTCTTACTCTACTATGACGTAAGGAAGCTTTCAGCAGGAGCCTGCACGCACAGAAATTAATTTGCAGTTTTAGAAAACACGCGAGCTAAAAGTTCGCAACTTCTCACAGAAAGTCAAGCGCTCACCATTCTGCTGAAGCCAGGACGAAGGGTGAAGTATCCCATTGCTGCCTACCAGTTGAAATAATCTCGACCGGGTGAGGTGGTCCTTCACCGCAGGAATCAGGAAACGACGATGAAGCCGGGGATAGTGAGGATGAAAAAAAGTAAAAAAGGCTGTATGCACTTTATTGGTGCATGGATGTGAGTCTCATCTGAATCTCGAGCGGTCTCTCTTACACGTGGGTCAGCCCTGCCTTAAGTAACCACTGGGGGTCTCGTTGTCGGCGTTGTCTTCTTTCGGAGCCTGTGGAGTTGTGCTTTTCGCCGTCCACCCTTATGTGTCAGCTTGTGGAGAGCGGGGGGGGGGGGGGGCGCCTTGTTGCCTTTTTTGCCCGACACCCTTTTGTGGAGAGCGTGGTATCGATTCGGAGAAAAGGGCAATCACGTCGACGTGGGGAATCCCGCCTGAACGCCTTTCAGACCAGACAGGTCGATCATAGTAGGGGTGTCTGTCACACATTCGACTGCACCTTTGCACCACTGCATTATGAGTGACACAAACACTTTATAACGCGTAGGTGCACGTAAAACGCAAGTGCACCTTGGTTGTAGTCAGTGCATATCATTCGTTCTCAAAAGCGAAGTCTCTCATAGTTGTTCTTTTTTTTTTATTTAATTCAATGCCTACACTGCTCTCTGAATTGTACGTTATTGTGAACAATTGAAAAGCAGCACGGATACCGGTCAATGGCTGGTGTGCACATGTGCATTGTGGAGAGTTAACTACTAAATCAGCTTCTCTTAGACTGTGGATCTTCCAGCTAAGGCAGCTGCATCGTTGAAAGTGCTTGCACACACTGGCGGAGTACTTCATCCTACTCGGACACAAGCCGGGCGAACATGCTTCATCGACCATTGACATATCTTAAACAATATTAGATTTTAAAGAGATGTTAAGCAATCCAGTATGTTACCTTACGGTGCACTTTGGCAAGTAAGTGCATCAGGCCGATCACTAAGGCGTTAATACAAATAAAGAGCCGGACGCTGGAGTAGAGATTTAGTGAAAATCTTATATTGTAGCTACAACCATCATTGGTAAACAGTGCAACGACGGGACACAGCGAGAGTGACAGGACAACCCGCTGTCTTGTCACCGGGTAAATGAGCCACGACGGAATAAGCGCCGTGTTAGCAGAAAAGTACCATCGTTAGCAGACCCTCTATCCTCACTGAAAAAAAAAGGTCCAGGAATAGGACTACCACTCTTCAGTGCGTTGTACTGTCCTTCTTTGGATGTCCGGCCTTTGCGTTGCGTATAACTGCGCATCACCATGTGCCCTCATCATCCCAGACCACACGTATGCTTGCCAGCGAGCTCTAGCTCGCTCCTACGCGCAGAACCCGCTCTCGTCCTCGGCCGGCTGAGCGCCCCCGCTCTTCTCGTCGCTTGGCTCTTCGGCTTCCCGAATAAACGTCAAGACGACGACACGTCACCTCGGCTGCCGTCACGTCGTCCTTACACCTGTCATGTAGTTGTGCAACAAGCGGCCCAAATGCATGCCGTCTTGAAAGCAGCTATCGGTGTTCAATGATTAGGGTTAGTTTGGAAAGACATCTTTCCACAGCGTCCTCTCCCCCATCGTGACTGACTCACCCGCCAAAACAGCATATTCCACGCGAGGTGAGCCATAAACCAGACGGAAGACAGCACTCGGGGAGTTGTGAAAGCAGGTTGTAAACTCGCGAGCTGAGAACCTAGTCTTTCGCCCATAATATGTTCAGTGTGAAAGCGTTTACCTTCTCTGCTCCCACGTGTCTGGCCACGAAGTTGCACAACCGACGCACCCGCACAGAAATATCACACATTATGGCTGGTTCACTCTATCGTAAATGTCGCTCCGGCTGGTGGGGATATTTATAGACAAAAGACTACACTGCAGGAACTGCTATCCAATCTGAGCAATAATGGATCCTCGCATACTAATTAAGGGCGTTAAACGTGGACCATGCTGTATGCAACTCCACGTCGTCTACATGGCGTTGATTTATTCAACTGCAGTTCAGCTTTTGTGCTGACCCGTTCAAATATGGGCTCGTAAGACATTTCATTAGCCTATTAACCAACCAGTCCACCTAACAGCACTAGTTAGAATTCGGTGTACTCTTTGCACTCGTGCGCCAGATGAATCGCTGTATGGCGAAACACTGTGTTCTGCTTTAACCTGACTAGTAGCTAAGAAAGAATCATGCGGCTCCCAGACAGTTAGGGAATCGATGTAATCGAAACCTTCTGTGCTGTTTGCGTTGATTGACATTAATCGGCGGTAATGTTGAACATAAATGTTTAAGCTCTTCAGCGTTTAGGGTAGTATATACGAGAGTGTTGAGGCGATGTCAAATGTTAGCTTGAGTGCACCACCTGCATTTCTCTACGTAGTACAAAGAATACACAGCGAGACGCATTTCAGTGAGGCGTTGCAGTGCACCAATGTTCATACCCTGTGAGAATGTGCATCATATCGGTGCATATCATATCATATGTTGCAGGGCTTTACGTGCCAAAACCACAATTTGATTTTGAGGCACGCTGTAATGGGTGTTGCGGATTAATTTTGAATACCTTTAACATGCACTTAAATCCAAATATACGAGCGTTTCTTTCTTTTTCATTTCCCTCCAGTCTAAATGCAGCCGCCGCGGTCATGATTTAACCCGCAACCTTGAGCAACGCCATTGCCACAAAGCTACCGTAACTGTAACTTTGATTTAACTTTGATTTGTGACTGTAACAGAAGTGTTGATTTGCTGGCCGGCTGCTTGCGTAGCGCTGTCTTGACGCTGCGGGGCTCTAAAGCTGCTTTGCATCTGAGCGCCCTGCGTCTGTTGTCCTCTGGCCAAATTATCACGGTGTTTATTTGTCAGAAATAGCAGAAATGCATCGTACCACACCTTGAATTTCCATTTATCCAGTTTGTCCGCAAGTCTTGCCATGTCTGGTAGTAGCGTTTCGCTTATTCAAGAGACCCCAAACAAGACACGCGTTCTTACGGCGTGTTTCACTTCTTTTGTGCTTCTAGGTGGTGTTGGCTCTGACGACCATTCTATGCCTCCTCTCCCTACCTCCGCTTTCTAGCTCCTTTATACCATTATATTTTCTCTCCTTTTGGGTGGTTGCGCGTGAGTACAAAGGCAAGCGCTGCAGCTTCTGCAATGCTTTTGCGGGGGCTCATGCATAATTGGTACCGTCCAGGAGCTATTTTGAGACACCCCAGTGAGCTAAATAGGGAATTGTGACAATGCTGTGCAAACATTGCCTGTACCCGTCTGCTGCACTCGTTCCATGTGCTTTTAGACGATGATGATAACGTTTACTGGCACGCGCTTTAAAACGGGGTGGTCAGAAATAGTCACCTAGCCTGCTTGATTTAATCAAGTTTTACTACATCTACCATCATCTAGCCTTTTGCCTGTCTGATCTCCATCATAACTTTCATGTTTAAAACCTCTTTCATTACTTGGAAACTTAAACTGCGCTAGGGACGAGACACCGAAGTAGAAGAAGACAGGACGAACGCAGACTAACCTGGTTTATTGAAACCACACTATGCTGCCTTTTCGAACAATGTGCATGCGCAAGCCCAATCATAACCGCGTGACCGCAGAACACTCCTTCGCCAAGCCACTATCTACACAAAAAAAAATCTAGCTCTTTAGTGAAAAGATACACTGAAGGTTCGCTGACGCCCTTATCTGGGCCGTGTCTTGCTGTCAAGAAGGCTTCCAAGATTTCACGTGCCCTTTGGCCATTATCTCGCCCTAACCATTTCGTTCTATAAAAAGTCGGCTTGCACTTCTCGACACATGACTTACAATGAACTGGCGGGTGCTTTCCGCTGCCATCTTCTAGTAAGTTAAAGTGCTCCATTTAACGCTTATTGATAGATCTTCCGGCTGTCCCCACAAAGAGCATTCCACAGGTCAGTGGAAACTCGTGCAGCTCCTCTGTTCTGCGTGGTACATACTTGTGTCTGTGTTTTATGCCACATCCATCACTTTTGGGTTTGCCTACGTTAGAAAGGGCGCAGCAGCATGATGTACCATACGGCTGTGGCATCATATACGGGTATGACCTCACATACAGCTACTCTGATTCGTTCGCTCTTACAACACGCCCACAACACTGTTTACAGGGATATGAAGGGACGTTTCGAGAAAAAATGGCGACCCCATCGCTGGTCTATGCGACACAGCTCGATTTCAATTGCGAGGTTCGTTCACCGACAACACGCATAAATATCTGATATCCCTGTTTCTGGTACCCATACTAAGCCGCCGTCATCAAAAATATACTGAAAACTGAAATTTATCTGTACCGGCAAGCCGAACTAGAAGTCATCATCCTCAGTAAAAGCCTCCTTTTATGCCCTCTGCAGGACGAAGGACCCAGTGATCTCCAATTACGCCTGTCTTGCGCTTGTTGATTGGAACTTTCGCCTGAAAATTTCCCAAATGCATCACCGCACCTAATTTTCTGCCGTTCTCGACGGCGCTTCCCTTGCCTTGGCACCCATTCTGTAACTCCAATGATTCATGGGTTATCTGTCCTACACGTTACATGGCCTGCCCAGGTTTATTTTTTTTTTCTTAATGTCAACTAGAATATCGGCTATTTACGTTTGCTCTCTGATCCACACACCTTTTTTTCTTTCTGGTAAGCATAATATTTTTCGTTCCATCGCTGTTTGCGTGGTCCTTAATTTGTTCTCGATCTTCATTGTTAACTTCCAAGTTCCTGCCCATATATAAACACCGGTAGAATGATTGTACATAATTCTTTTCAACGTCAATGGTAAACTCCCAGTCAGGATTTGGTAATGTCTGCCGTATGCATTCATAGCCATTTTTGTTCTTCTGTGAATTACCTTCTCATGATGAGAGTCCCCTGTGATTATACCACCTACAAATTCAATTGCGATGAAACTTGCATCGCAACAATTCAAGCATTTTATAAACTCTTCTTTACGACTGCTCTCAGAAGGAGTCTACGCACCTACAGCGTCCTTCCTCTTATATTATAGCTGTATGCCACTGCCTCAACGATGACAGGCTTCATCCTGCAATGCTGTGCATGTATAATCGTCTGACAAAGTACACATTTGCATATACTTCGCTTTGTAGTTGCTCCTGTAGGCTTAAAAATAATCAAATGATTATCTTTACTTTGTCGCGTTCAGCCGTGCCGGCTCTTCACTTATTGATGTAGCCCGCGAACACATTGAACTGATCCTTTTGCGTGAAATGAATGCATTCGGACACTTGTATAAACTTGTACCACAGTTTCTAACCTAATTTAGCACAGGCCGTATAGTCGTACACACGGCCTAGCGGGAGATGTAAGGAAAACAATAGGCGGTAATCACAATGCGAGAATGACAGCGTGTGAGAAACAGGGTGAAATTTTGATGGCATCTGGAGAGGTTGCGCTAGCGAAAGGCTTGGCACGCTACTCCAAATGATACTATGAGGAGTGAAGGCGCGGTAGTGAGAGAAAAAGTAAATTTGGAGGATCCTCAAGCTTCCTCTTTAAAAAGTGGAATGCGAGAGCTTTCAAAGATCCCTGCCTGCTTCTCACGCTTCCCGGCGACTGCAGCTTATGTAACCATACTGTTTGCCGAGAAGCGCTGGCGGCGAACGCTATGCACGAAGGCGAGCTTTCTGGTAGAAACGCGGCCTCTTGCGTGGGCTGATCCCGGAGATGTGCGCAGCCACGAAAAAATATTCCATCATTTTCAAGTTTCCTTTATTCTTTCGCACTTTTGATATTTTAGTCTGAGATGATTTAATATAAAAGACATGCGCTGCCGGTGTTTTGCTTCATCACATTTGTTTGTGGGCTGTAATTCTCAAAATTCCTAGGGAAAGCTTTGTCAAGAATGTATGAAAAGGTATGAGTAACTTTCGTGGTAGAATGGTGTGGTAACATCACCCACGTATACCGAATGCCATACAGCAAGGCGTGACATAAACATATAACTAAATATACAAGGAAACTTTCGCTCGCGGGGACGCCGGCTTCGGACGCCAATGCCGACCCCGGATTGTCTGCGACAGGGTGCCCTTAACGCTACCGCGTTAGAACGCGCGCGCACACACACACACACACACACACACACACGCGTGCACTCACGCACGCACGCGCACTAGCACGCATATACACAAGTTAATTATTGACAGAGTTGCATTGAGGCTAGAATTGCACAGAATTGCTATAACTGCCTACGTAGGGCGCTATTATAAGCCAGGGCACTGCCACGCTGCGAGAACTTCCCGCACCTCAATTCGGAAGTTGTGTCGCGAGTTCAACGCGTTCCTCAAGACAGCCCATGAAGTCGCAAAGCGTCTGCAAACACACAAGAAGCGGTCAGTATGCAGGAACACACACAAGAACCATCGGGGCATCGCCACCTAACGCATTTTCTATTAACGACATACCAGTATGCACGAAGGCGGGGAAGTAAGTAAGAACGAAATATACGCCACCGAAGAATTGTCATGTATGTAAGCACCAAATCTGACATTATTCGAAAGCTTCCCGGTGGTATGACCAGACTTGTAAAGGCTGTTCTCACTTTCAAGACACTGCTGAGCTGAGCAACGGACTGTTGCGCACTGACGAGTGAAGCACACTTTGCAGGCACGAATAACGAAACAAGAAATACAAGAAGAACCTTCTGTTTCGTCTCATTTCTCTGCACACTGCTTTCCGTCTAGTCGCATCTTCTTGGCATCCTTGTTTTCTTTTTATGCACAGCCCACAGGTGACTCTTGAAGAAGGCGGGGAGGGGTCAGGGTGTGCGCCGCTATCAACTGTTTATATGGCATCCTGCGGTGCGCTAATGACCCCGCGCTGTTGGCGGCATTTTGGCAAGCTCTTTCCTTTCTCGCTGGCGGGTCGAGCGATAGCGACTGACCACAGGCGCGCACCAACACCTGTCCCTTGGTCCATCGCGTCGGCCTTGCTCCGTTACCCTCCCCCCCTTCTTTCGAGGCGCGGACTCCTTGTCGCGCGCCGGGAGGATGTGGCCAATTCGGTTGCTCGTGCGACTCGGTCGTTAGTTCTGTCAGCGACCTTCGTTCGTCTGGGACGTCCCAGACACCACCTCGGCTCCATAGGCGTCGAGCGAGGAACCACCGAGAGCACTCATCGACCCCGAAAATAAAGAAGCTGCCAGGAGCAGTCGTCAATTTCAAGGTATGCCCACGCTTTTATTTGTATTTATTTTTATTTTTACTTTTTTAACATTATCAACCGGCCTCATTGATTCATGTCAGATTTACTGATTGATTAGTGTGGTTTAACGTCCCAAAGCAATTCTCGTGCTATATGAGGCAGGCCGTAGCGCAAGGCTCCGGATTAATTTTGGTCACCTGGGTTTCTTTAACTGAGCACCTAAATTTAGGTACGAGAGCGTTCTTGAATTTAACCCCCATCGAAACGCGGCCTGGAATTGAACCCACTACCTCGATCGTGCACAGCACCAGAACGCCATAGCCATTAGAATCACCCTAGCGAACTAGGTGTACAGCAAACACTATGCTAAATCTCACTTCGTTTGCCTTTAGGATCAGTTTGAGATCAGATCCACGGAAACTGTTGAAACAGCTCTGAATCACTCGTGGTCACTCGAGCAGCTCCAACTGCGCTTGTCAACATGAGAGAACTCTTATTTTTTGCGTGTGTGTGTGTGTGGTACCTGGCAAACGCTCTTAAACTCATCAGCTTTCATTCTGTCACACGATTTTGATTTCTCCGACAAATTGATTGCCCCGTGAAAGCAAAAAAAAATCTCAATCTTGCCGTTAAGGACTCTCGCCAGCTAATTCGTCTTTGCATTATGTTCTACACCTAGATAAAAATTCACACTTCAACGCTGTGCACTGAACGCAATTCTGAAAGAAATGTTTCTCTTAGCAGATGTCTCAATATACAGCTCTTCTTAGCAAGGCCACTCCTATATCCAAGTTTTGGCCCTGCCACCAACAGTTTTATGTCCACACAGGGCATCTGCGTTAATGCAGGCTGTCATTTTACCGCGTTTACTGGCACCCTGTCGGGGGATCTGTTTCTGTGGGTGACAACAAACACACAGTACACTCGCAGTGGTAGAATGTCATTTACAATAATCTCAAAAAAATGGCGAGGAACGATGCACAGCGGTGTGCAAGAATGCCTTCCTGTGAAAATAATACACAGTACCGTGCAACATTACAGCACATCAGTGGCACATAACACAGACTAAAACACACCGACGGCAACATCACCGAGCGCACATTGTGGTCGGCTACATCACGCTGAAGTTTTGCACTCAAATCGCATAAGAGCAGGACGTTAATTAAATTGACCAACATTATCACAGGTCTCAGAATTCCTGCAGAATGGATACGCATTAAACTCTCACCATCTTAATTTTGAATATTGCAAACGGGCCCTTCTAGAAAATTAAAGTGTCAGTTGATCCCATACAAAGCTCTTAAATGCAGGAACGATGGGCTCCCGAGATGAAAAGAAACGAGAGTTGATACATATTCAATGTATTGCTTCAAGCAACTGACGTCTTAATTGTCCGCTATGTCAAACCAGCAGTTTCACCAGAGGTCCTCACCTTCAGTCTCCATGTGTCATGCCTACTGGATTAGTATGCAAGCTGGTTACGGTGTACCTCGTAACAGCGTTTCTTTTAAGGCTCGTAAAAGCCCACGTGCCAACATAGCGTCCTGTTCAAATCAAACGAATGCCCTTTCTACAAAGGATACCCGTAAACTACAAGATCTTGGTTTGCAGTCATGAAGCGCAACTCGTCAGCGTTAACCAGATATATTGAAGTGACCCGCCGGAGTACCCCAGGGCCTACGGCGTTGCACTCCTGAGCTTGAAGTCGCGGGCTTGATGCCGGCCAGCGCGACCACATTCCGATGGTGGCGGAATAAGAAAATACTCACGTAGCGTGCATTAGGTTTACGTTAAAGAACCCAAGGGGGTAAAAATGAGCCCGAAATCCCCCTCTGAATTATGCTTAATGTGCTACGACCTGGTGGTTCCGGCACGTAACACGCCTGAATGTAGTTCACACACACACACACACACACACACACACACACACACACACACACACACACACACACACACACACACACACACACACACACACACATATATATATATATATATATATATATATATATATATATATATATATATATATATATATATATATATATATATATTATTGATTGACATGACGGCGCAAGAAAAGCGATTTCAAGAAATAGACTACGTAGGACTCGCGCGTCGTAAAGTAAGCGCTGAATCTGCAGGCCTCACTTCGATATCTTGAAATTGAAACGTTGGTCGAATACCACTAGTTCCAACATCGTGAATTCAAATTATCTCCACGGAGCCTGGCCTACGTGCTGAGCCGACATGTGAACACATCTCGTAAAAGAAATTACCTTGAGATAATGTTTTCCTTGTAACAGTATTAAAGGTTAATATGCTTCAAAAGAGGATATTGATGTGAAAAACGGTCGTGTTGAATAATATTTCTTTATGGCATGTTACGTGGTTCATTTAGATGCCGTTTACGGTGCCGCTGAGGCTTTCCAATGCTCAGCTAAAGCATTTCGTTGGATACTTTACTACCGACTAAGCGCAGAATCTTGAACTTAGATATAGAGAACCGGTGCGTCAAAGCACCAAGGTTTTAGTGGTTCTTGTGCGAGACATCTCTAACAATAGATGCGCGACATATGTTTGATTCCTAAAATATAACAGTTGTTGAGACACATTTCCACTCTACTCCCGACCACACTGTCTCGTCCTCTCAGTAAAAAGTTTGGCACGAAATTTTCTGACAAAGACTATTGCCATCTAAAGAAAGGTTGGTGCACGAAGCCGATGCTGAGATACCCATCATGAACTCTCGGAATGAAAAAAAAAATCCAGCAGTTTGCGAATCTGCAGGCTGTCTTCACTTTGGTGTTCCTCACGCATACCTACTAAACTAGAACATTAATGCTCCTGAAGCTATATCGGACAACTCGCTACACAAGGCAAAGCAAAACTGCAGAAACCTCAAAATGCCCAAATGTCACAGACAAAAAGAAAGACACCGCATATACTGCTAAAAAATTCTATTATACTGAATATACAAACCTAACATGCTGTTTTGATTAAGACCCTGGGCATGCGCCGCAGAGATTTGGTATAAGGCCCAGTAGAAATTACTATCTACTGTATAGGCGTTCAATAATGCCAGAAGTACCACGCATACTGCGACATGTTATCTCGTTACCTCATTGCTTTCTCTCAGTCAACGTAGAAAAAGAAATGATGCGATACAACATTATTTACATAACATATAAGCGTCGCTATTCTCCGTATATCCAAGGGGCCAGTGATTAGTGTTGTATTTTTTTCTAACTGCACACGGCCCATATATGACAAACACAGAAGCCGACCAGAAGCCAACAGAAACGCAATGTGTCACGACGCAGCTGTTACGGAAATGGTTCTTCAGACCAGTGTAGTAGCATGTCATGGCTACAAGATTTGCATACCGACGTGTTTGCACGAATGGTGCATGAATACTGCATGGTTTCTTCTGACGGTACGTGTGCCCATGCCACAGTTGCAGCACCCGCGTCCTCGCAACCTTTTGTCCTTCTAAGTTCGTAACCCCGCGTACGAAAACCTGATAAGGTTGCCCGGATGCTGTCAATGAAGGAGATGGTCCCGCATGTCACACACGTGACAAGCGATCTTCTTGCGACAGCGTGAAGTTGCGAATGGCGTTCCAGCCATAACACTCGCTTTCGCAAACACAAGTGCCACTTACGCTGCCGTTTTCCTCATTTGCGAAACGTTGGCTTTTTCGAAGGCGCAACGTCAAGCACCGTTGACGCCAAAGGACCTTCGTCGCACGCGCCAAGCCTAACGCGGTCACTGCACGAGATAGAGCAGGGCCAGAACCAAACGCTATTAAACGAGGCGCGATCAGATATGTCGCTCGTATTTCTTTCATGGACGCCGCCCAATGTCGGAGCGCTACTGTGCTGCGACGAGCGAGACGCAACGTCAATCAACCATGTCACTGAACTCAATGGTGCAAGACATATCAGTTAGGGGAATGGCCATTGCGAAAGGCAAGCGATTGAGGCAATGCAGTCGCAAGGCTCCTTGGGTCACGTGCACTGCGGTTAGAAAAACAATAGAAGGAGGTACGTGGCTGCTTTCTGTTCTCTTTAGCACAAGCAATTTCTTGCTATTCAAACGGGAATTATAATAGCTTAAGTTTATAAAGAGGTCTATCGTCTGATCCAGGAAGACGCGTCCACACAGAGAAAATCTTTGTATGGCATTGCAAGTTTAAAGGATGAAACACCTAATGAAGATTTTATTGACTTATTCAATTGCTGGTTTGTTCTAGCTTCGCGGAACAGAGTTACAAACACTAGCTGGTGTGTAACTTGGTTGTGATTTTCCTACCTACGGGATCCATTATGGCCCCTTAATTTCGGCTATAATCGCACCACTTGACACTTTTACGACGAAGGATACAGTTCACGGTCTAGTCTCCCAGCAGCTTCCTCTGGAGCACCCCCCTTCCCCTCCATCACCCGTCTTTCAAAGTAAAAAGCAGACGAAGAAGCTGCTCCTCGTGCTAGGGCTAAATTTTGAGCTGCTCCAGAGCGTCGGAAAAAAAAGATGACGTATGGCTTCCCATAAGAAATCCCCTACTCGAAGAGGTAGATATTATTTGCACAACATGATTCGCAATGTACAGCCATGCAAATCGTGAAGTTGCGCAAAATAATTTTTTTCCCTTTCATTATTTCAGGTGACTTACCGCGACTGCTGAATTAAAGGCAGACAAAGCACAAGTTATGTCCATTGTTAAGGATCTCGAGATCGCCAATAATTATTAAACACGAATCTCCCAAATTTAACAGAAGATATATAAGCATTCAACGTATTAATTTGCAAAAAAAAAAGTTGCCATTAAGTATTTCAGGACAGAAGTGTCTGAAACGCCAATGCATTATGTGGCACATTCAGTGATCGGTTACTTAATAACACATCAGGGGCCGAATTCACAAATCTTCTCGTTAGTAAATGCTCTTTGCCATTGGCCGATCGCATTCGCTAATGATATGTCCAGTGTCATGCCTGACTGGAATTTTTTGTTGAGAACCATTCCAATGTAAGAGCTTCTTATGTGAACAGACCCAGAGGCCAAATTTACAAAGCTTTTTTGTTCGTATAAGTGTTACTTGCCATTGGCAAGTCGCCTCCGGTAATAATATGTCCATCATCAGTATTGGCTGCAATTTGCTCTTGCGCGGAAATGTTTCGTCAAATGGATTTCCACCAATCATAATCTAGAAAGGATCATTGTCGAAAGCAGACGGCCAAGGGTAAACAGTGCTTACGAAGGTGAGTGTTTGTGAGTTCGGCTCCAGTTCTGCGGAATCCCGCATGGCGGAGGAAGAATCGTGAAAAAAAATGTGTCAATAATCCGAGTGTGGCCGAGGCGACAGTAGCCGACAGCTGAGGACGTATTCTGGAATCATCACTTTCGATGATACTATCGCCTCAGCCATCAGAGGCGCCCTGATTGGCTGGTTGAGCAAAACCGGATAAGCTGATTGGCTGGTTGAGCATTAGGTCACGCGAAGGCGATAGGCGAAAGTGATCGTCCCAGAATGTATCCCCTAGTAGTTGAAGCTTCGTAGTTTCGGCAGCTGTCGGATACGCGGATCACGTATTTTCCATTCCATGCAGAGGTCAGGTATCTAGAAACTAGGACTAGTCTCAGGATTAAAACGTAAATTGACATGGCTCGAGCACTGATACGAGCAAATTCTGCAATTTCTCAATTTGTCTTTAAAAGCTATATGCAGTAGACTCGAATATGAAACCGAGGGGACCATGAAAATATTTTCGTTTTGTGAGAAGCTAACATTAATAGAAATGAGCTATTCAAATGAATTTCATCGCTCCAGGGCGTCGATTACAGAAGCGTGGTGAATGGAATAGGAGAAAGGCAGATGTAAAAAAAAGAAAGAAATTGACTGCTTCGGAACAATAGAAAGCATTGCTTTGCGCACTCCTATTTTGTTCAAGACATTTTATAAACTTTTTCCTGCTTTCACTGCCCAAATTGGTCGACTGTGACAAAAGCTGATATGTCACAGAACTCCAGTGTTTTCCATAATATGGAAACAAATGATATTAAGTAATCTGGTCACCATCAGCTTTATCACATACGCACGTACTGTTTGGCGGTTCTTCTTCTTTTTTTTCACCGATCCCGTAGTCTGCCTTCTCACGTGCCCCTGAACTCGCAAACGTTATACAAGGCTCGAAAAGTTGCGCGAATCTAAATAATGCGCGGAGTCCATGGCCTCTAAGATTAACACGATGCCGATCTCTGAAGCCATGGCAGCGTCGCAGGAGTAGCGCGCGCGCACGTGTTTCAAGTTCAGGCACGATGAGCTCCAGCATTCTTTCTATTCTTTTTCTAACAGAATAGCTTTCTCACCCATTTGCACAGTCAGTGATTGGCGGTCGCTGGTCCTAGCACGGCGGTCGGATTTTCATCCCCCAATTCAAAGGCACCGATGCACACGGCAGCTAGCCGCCCTCGAGCAACTGATCTGCACAGGTCATTCGTCGCCGAACGCCTGGTAGTAACAGCTTTTTGAGACACGCGTACCGTCGCGCGAGCGGGTTTTGGGCGGTTTACATTCTGTGCTGGAGCGCTCGAGAAGGACAGCGCCCTCCTCCTCTCCCACCGCGCCCTAACGCTGTGGCGGCGGCGGGAAAGGAGGATGGCAGCAGGCTTCCACACGGGCTCTCGCGCCGCTGGAGAAAAGGCACACACATCACGAGTCGGCTTGCATGCGTACAGCCACCTACACTGCACCACTACGCATCTGCTGGTTAATGACTGTTTCCTACCGAATTGTGCAACAACAAGAAACGCTTCCTAAATATTCTCGCCGCAGCAAATGTGCGTCTTCAAGCGCTTCATTCGTTTGATAGAGCGCATAGCTTTCTAGAAGCGTTCTGGTATACTCGCTTACATTGAAATATATTGTCGATGGTTGCAGCACAATTATTACTCTTTTTTTTGACCACGCGGTTTTCAATACGGCACATTATGTTTCAATAAATGCGTGCACTCCTTCTTCGGAAAGAGGCTGCACAAGTGGCCTGCGAAACTTAGCGTCCACTATTAACTATTCGTAATCTATAGGCTCGACTGTCGGTATCCCGTCTACTCTAAGCACTTTCTCTCTTGTGTTCTTTGCCCCGGCACCCAGCCTCAGCAGATGGCGGGCATATATTGCATGCAGTCGTTAGTGCGTGCTATTCATGCATCCTTTTTTAGTGCGCGCGTTCTTTATTTTTCAGATTTATCACAATCACACCGTTAGATATGTGCACCTGGCTACAAAAGTTTCTGAATAAGAGAATCCATTAAAAATTACACTGATAAATTTGTTGCGGTCAACGCCTACACACGACAATGACAATGCGAACCGTAAACTTCCTGAAACAAAGCAGGGCGCCCGTGAATTCCAGCGTAGGTGCCGAATATACGAGAATATGCCAAATTTGCCTGACTTCCTTGCTCCAAAAACTGAGCTCAGTGCAACACAGAGTGCAGAAGATAGTGCAGAAAACAGCGCAGTAAACAGTGCAGAACAGCGCAGAACAGCATGCAACACATTTTGGCGCTAAAGTGCCTAAGAAATTTTCACACCTTCTCAAAATCTACGCTTTGTGGTTGTTTCAGTTGATCGAGAACTCATGTTGGACTTCACGGCAAGTCATCCGAAAAGATTTTCACTGGTGGCTACTGCGTGAACAAACTGTGGACGGACTGGCGGTTCCAACACTACTGCCATTTGGTCAAAGTTAAAAGAAGAACAAATTGTGTCCAGGCTAATCGCTACGCAACCGTGAGTCTGGTGGGAATGGTAGTGGATCGTCTGCTGCTTTGTGGCATCAGAGTAACGTGGAACATTGAGTTGCTTACACTGAAAACGAAGCTGCGAACACTTGTATCCTGACTGCGAAAAAAGAAACAGATAAGAGAACGGGAAGTGGCTGCGTTGACAACCCTGCCGAAACCCACACAGTGAAAGTCTGGAGCCTGTGACTGGAGAGGTGCCCGCCTTTGACGACGCACAATAACAGGCGAAGTCGCAAAGGACAAAACGCAGGAAGTAAGGGGAAGTGACACTTAATTAACAGAGTCACGAAAACGCGGGGATTAAGACAAGCAAAGGCGGTCGATTCGCTCGGTTACTTACACAAGTGAGACAAAAAAAAGCTCCGGGAACACGAGTGACTCGATATACCTGGGCGGCTCGGCGCTAATGTATGCAGAAGGAATCGCCGAGCAACGGCAATAGTCCAAGACACTCCTTCCTGAGGTAGTGGCACTTAAGGCGAGATCTAGGCATAAAATCCCGCGCAGACAGAAGGTAGCCGAGAGATTACAACAAAACAACCGAGACAGTAAGCAAGGAGTTCCAAAACGGGACAGTGAAAGGGCAAGGCTGGCCGCGTATAACAAGACATTGGGAAAAGCATAAGCGAAGCCAGTGAGACGACACGCGAATGCGCCAGATCATAAGGGAAGTACGGCTGGAGCACCCAACTGCGAACTCTGCCTAGCAGGAAAGAACAGCGAAAGGAGCTGGAGAGATTACTGAATAGTCACTGAATTACGCGCGGGTTAGGCCGAATCGGAATAACAGTAGTGAATTCTTCGTCGTAACTTAAGGCTGGTCGGCTCGAATGCAGACCGAGTGAAAACGGAGGCAGAGCCCTACGAGCAAGGCATCCCCAAGAACGCGCTCATTGGGAACCTGAGGGCCGGACGGGGTAAGAAGAATCAGTTTTGGAGTGACAGACGGCGAGAGCACACAGATAGAGTGTGAGATAGGGTCTGCTTACACAACAGCCTACTTAAGGCACACCGCTTGCTGAAGAACGCAACAAAACTCTCACCGCAAGCGAACTGCAACATGGCGGCCGCTCACTTTGCCGTGCTGGACTACGTCGTGCTCGTCGGTTTCCTGGTGCTGTCCGCCGGCATCGGCGTGTTCTTCGCATGGCGCGACCGCCGGGCGAAGTCCAACAAACACTTCCTGACTGGAAACAGGGAGCTCAGCTGGCTGCCAGTATCCATGTCGATGATGGCCAGCTTCCTCTCTTCCATCGCTATCCTCGGACTTCCGTCGGAAGTGTTTCTGCGTGGTTCGACCATCTGGACTGGTGCTATATCTTCCAGCCTGGCTGTTCTCGTGGCGGCTTTCGTGTTCCTGCCCATGTACTACAAGATGGATATCACCAGCATCAACGAGGTGAGTAAACGCTGTCACCATGTTCATGTTTTAACGATGAGTATCGCCTCTTAATCGGATGGGGCCAAGTGCAGCGAAATATTACTTAGGCATATTTTTTATGAAAGGGTAGTATCACTGAAGCTATCTTGGCAAAGCCGCAGGGCTGGCGATGCGGTAAGTTTTTTTTTTTGTTAGCAGCCTTTAAACAGCGCGTAAGCCAATGACGCGTCCACCTGGTAGTTGTAGGCGTAAGTACGAGTACACCCCCTCAGAGATATTTCCTGCGCGCCCCGTGCCACCTCAGGAACCGCCTTGTCTTGGACGCCTTGCCGAGGAGCCACGCATTCTCAGTCATTCGTCACTTCCGGCGAGCGTAATGGCGGCCGTCTTCTTTTTTCCAGTTCCAGTATCAAAAGCGACTGTTCTTGTGAGCTGTTCGAAACGCTCCCGCTCGTATTTCTAACATGAAATTTTGCACAGAGGCTTTTCTACGTCTACACCGTACAATTTTTACGCTGTCCAAAATTTCGTTGTAGTTAACCTTGAAAGATAGAGAATAATTGTGATAGTGGAGGTGACTGGACACTGTCTTCTTCAGTTCTTAACACGTATGATTCAACACGACTTCGATATGATATTCGGTGGAAGGAAGGAAGGAAAAAGTGGAGAAGGAAAGGCAGGGAGGTTAACCAGTTTAGCTCAACCGGTTTGCTACCCCACACATGGGAGCGGGAGAGCGATGAAAGATTGGGAGGAAAGAGAGAGAGAGCACATAGCAGAACACACACATCGTCAGTTACAGTCCGTCACTCTTGCGTGGCACGTGACATCACTGTCACAGCCGCTTGTCCAAGCCCGTCTCTTTCAAAAACCAATAAGTCCCTTCATCGCCTTCAGCTGCGATGTCTTCTGTCGGCGATATCTGAAAATCGTGTTAACTGACAATGGTTTATTGTCAAGGTGTGCTAGAGCGGACACCGTGGACTGTCTCTGAACATTATATTCAGGACAGTCGCACAGAATGTGTTCTAGAATGAGTGGCCACAGCACTCTATATAGACAGGGACATAGGCACGGCGGCTCAATTAAACGAGGTCACGCTCCACCAGCTAACAATCCGCAGACGCCGCGAGCGGAACGTCGCAATGGTCAGCGAACCGGACGAAGAACTAGCGGCAGGACTGCAGGAGATCAAGTCTATATGCCCAGAA
This sequence comes from Dermacentor variabilis, assembly GCF_050947875.1. Taxonomy (NCBI): domain Eukaryota; kingdom Metazoa; phylum Arthropoda; class Arachnida; order Ixodida; family Ixodidae; genus Dermacentor; species Dermacentor variabilis. The sequence goes on from NC_134573.1 coordinate 110,832,152, forward strand.
AACAATCAGTTTTAGGGCTATGTGGCTGCTCCGGATGCCTCCTGCAAAGGAGTCATCTCCAGCATAGAAAAGAACACCACGCCGACAACGCTGATGACGAACATCCGATCCCCGATGGCTCAGGTCCGGCACGCAAGAATGATGGGAGATTCAGTCACGGCCATTATCACGTTCTCTGGCATTCGGGTTTCCCGGTACACCTAGTATTACGGAGCCCAATACCGGTGCTACATTTATAAACCACGGCAGTAGCTGTGCTGCGTGTGCTTCTCCACGGGTCATCGAGCGGATGTTTGCCCAACCCCGGATAAACCCCGGTGTACTGCGTGCGGAAATTCCAACCCCTCCGAAGGATATGATTGCGCGCTGAAATGTTTCTATTGTGGCGGAGAGCAGCCCGCCACTGGTCCCCGATGTCTAGTGAGGCAACGAAAACCCTTTAACAAGTGGCCCGTGTTCCGAGAGCAGCAGAAAATGGCGGAGCAACAATTCCAGTACGAAAAGAAGTCCAGCAAGGTGATGATATTGAACGTTGCAACACCTACCACTACTGGTGCGACACGTGGTTGTCTCCGCAACTTAACCCAGGGACACAGCCAGTCCCAAAGTCACAGTAAGTCCAAGGGCCACAGACCGTCCAAAGAAAACGAAAACGCCCTACCAGCATACCAGGAAAGCGACAACGGAGAAAATAACAATTGTGAGTTGTTCAGCGCAGTTTTCTCCTTTTCCTACTCCCTTCCTTCACCTCCGTTCGCACCGCAAACAAACAAACATAACAAACTATCTCCCACACAGACGATTCCACTCACCCAGGCACCAACACTTGCAAGTGAGAAACTCCCTTCCAATTCCTGCACCAAACCAAAAATGTGTGAAATCGTAGATGAAATGGCGACTGTTTTGAGAGCGGAGATGCAAAAAAATGAAGGAAGAGATTATGGCCGATGTCAAGGATATGCTACAAGTCCTACAACAAGCCATGACAGACATGGAACCATTCATCAGCGCAACTTTCAGTGCAGCTTTCAGCCACCAAAAGGACTCCCTGCCACATGACACTAACGCCACTCGAGACCCACGAAGGTCCGTCCGGCTCGTACAGCATATGCCCTCACCAGCGAGGCGGTATCAACTAATCATGACCAGCAAACATAAGAGACGCGCTACCACCCCCTTCCGAGTGTGGCAATGGAATTGTAGAGGGTACCGAAATAATAGGGGCTCCCTCACAAAGTTGCTAACCACCCACAGCCTCACCCACCAGACGTTATAGCACTTCAAGAAGCACATTGGACTCCCGCGCTCACTGGATACAATGCGTACACAGACAAACATGACACCACCAAACCACCACTAGCTACCACACTTGTGTCCAAACAAATCACAGTGATCGAGCACACGTTCGACAGCTCCCATATTCCGCATCTGCGATTAGAAATTGTACCCAGGAATCGATATCAAACCAGCCTGTTTTTACCTAATATCTACAATGCTACAGTGAACCTAAATCGCGATGAGACCACTTCGGACAACTTTTTTCGGCCGCCAGCAAACAAGTGAAAAAATTGATTATTCTGGGAGATTTTAATGCGTCCCATCTAGCCTGGGGGTACCAAACAGAAACACCAAAAGGCCGCCGTCTAGCCCACGCCATAAGCCTTTATCGATTCACTCTCCTGACAGAACCTGACACGCCAACCAGAATGGGTAACAGCGTAAGCAGGGATACCTGCCCTGACCTAACAATGGTCAAGGATTGACTCCATGCTCTTAGAACAACCTAATGGAGAACTTGGACAGTGGCCACACCATTCTAGCCACAGAAGTCCAACTGACGGCCATACGCACCCCAGAACGTGAAATTAAAATAAGGAACTGGGACATTTTCCGGTGCAACAGAACCAAGTCACAGGAACACGACATGCCATCTCTACACGAGTGGACAGAGCAGCTGCCACTCGTGTAGAGGCTCGTGTAGATACAACAGCTACCACACATTTTAAAGCTGCCACTAAGCAGCTCACTGCATCAACGGAGACACCCAATGTGAACAGGCATCTTATCCATCTCTGGGATGCTCGAAGAGGGCTGACAAAACGATGGAAGAGGCAGCTGCAAAATCGTATGCTGAAACAAAGAATCGCCCGGATCACAGCAGAAGCGGAAGAATACGCCACCTACCTCATTAACAACAATTGGCACAAAATCTGCGACTGCCTTAATGGCAAAGTACTTCCAAAACGTGGTCCCTCCTAAGAGCACCACTCAACCGAACGCACACAACCAACACCATCAGCACTATCATCAAAAAAAAAAAACAAATGGATGATGACGCTCTCCTCCAAACACTGCAACAGAGATACAATGCTTCTGGTCACCGACCGGAGTAAAAGACTGTCCACACGAGGAAGAAATCCGATTGGACGACGATATTACCAAGACAGAAGTGAGGGCAGCTATACACGGCATAAGACGTAACACGGCGTCCAGAGCAGACGGCCTTCACTATGCACCACTACGCAACCTCCACGATCAAGCCATACAGCAACTCATTGCATGCTACAACGAAAATTGGAAAAACGGAACGCTTCCACAGGAATGGCGAATCGCCGATATTACCTTAATTCCGAAATCCGAGAAACCATTGTCCCTCCAAAATCTCAGACCCATTTCCCTGACTTCGTGTATCGGCAAACTCTTCGAGCACGTAGTTCTAATGCACCTCCAGCATTGCCTCGAGGCAAGCGAATTCTTCCCAAATGACTTATTCGGCTATCGACCAGGTTTGTCTGCGCAGGACATACTCCTACAACTTAAGGAGGACGTTGTGGATGGTCCGAGTAACGCTCAAACAAGAGCAATTCTGGCGTTGGACCTCCAGGGGGCCTTCGACAACACGTCTCACATGACCTCATGCTAAACACTCTTGCATCCTCCCGATGCGGAAAATGCATCTATGACCATGTCCAAGCCTTATTATCTGACCGCACGGCCACCACCGGCATAAGAGAAATTTGGTCAGATATCATAAAACTTTCCGGCAGAGGGACTCCCCAGCGTTTGAGTTTGAGTTTATTGAACGTCACATGGGGTGGGTTACATATGAAGAAAGATATACAGAAAGAGCTCCCTTAGTGTGAACACTGCAATGGGACCTCTAGTTAAAATATGCATAAAATAGTACAAAATAACAAAAGCAATTAGCGAATTGCAGGCATGTAATACAAGCAAACAGAATCAATTACGAAATACAAGCAAACAATTCATACAAATACAGGGAGTTTTCAAGAATAGGAAGTAACGAACAGAAGAACTAATTAAAATTGAATAACATATGTAAATAAGTGAGTAAATAAGCGAAGGTCACATATGCAATCAATAAAAATTGAACACTAATAAATCACACCACATGAAGAAGCTTAATGAGCATAAATAAGAATACACGAAATTCACTGGAGAGGAGAAAAAGGAACGACAGCGATCGCCATATAGATTGACTACTCACTCATAAACAGGCGAACTGAACGTTTGAAAATGATTAATGAGGACGAGGTTGTAGCCTTCAAAGTTAGATTATTCCACACTTTGATGGCACTGAAGCTTACGGTATTTTGTCCATAAGCTCCAGTGCGAGTCCTAGGCAGTAAAATATTATTATTGTGGGAAAAACGTGTATTATTAGAGTTAGTTGTAAATTTCTTTCCTATAATATAAAGAAGACTTGGATTACGCACGATGCGGTAGGCCATAGTAGATGAAAAAAAAAATATTTGAAGTAGGAAGGATATTTAATAAGGAAAACAGTGGAGCCGAATGAGCGCGATATGTCCTGTTGGTAATAAAACGGAGTGACTGGTTTTGGATATGTTCTAGCGGGCGTAAGTTTTATATGTAAGGCCTCATGACTCCATACAATAGGTCACATGACAATAAATGAACGCAAGATAGAGAGAAGTTAGAGTACGGAGCGCGAAATATTGACGAGCTTCGTTAAGAACACAAATGCCGTAGGCTGTTTTCCTTTTTATTTTATTAATGTGCGCATTAAAGTTTAAAAAAACAGTCAAGTTCGAACCGAGAAATGCGCATTGATTAGATGTATATATTGCATAGTTATTGGCATACACAGGGAGGAAGTTACGCCGTTTTTTTAGACCTAGAACTGAAAATAATAAACTTTGTCTTAGATGGATTAATAGCAAGTTTATTTTTATGGCACCAAATACTAACGCTCTGCAGATCACTGTTTAGCTGGGAAGTTAAGGCTGGAATTGAGTCATCTGAAGTCAAAATGGTGGTGTCATCAGCGTATAGTAAGCATTCGGTGTGTGTTGACAAACAATCTGATAGGTCATGTGTTGATGAGGAATAGGAGAGGGCCTAACATAGAGCCTTGTGGGACCCCTATTTTGATCGTCTTTGTGCCAGAAAGCACGCCTGAAATAGATACAGTCTGAGCACGATTAAGTACGTAATTAGAAAGTAGTTCTCGCAGCGAGCCAGTTAAACCATAATAAGAGCGTTTGTCCAAAAGAAAAGAGTGATTGATCGAGACTAAACAAGACTGAAGTCAATGAAGACTCATCCAAGAAACTTGCCGTCATCAGTTGTGTTCTGCTGCTTTGAGTAATTGCAGCCAACGCGAGATTAGTGGAGAGCCCCTGACGAAATCCAAACTGATGTGGCGATAGTAGCTGAAATTTGTTATGGTAGTTTGTAAGACGTGTGGAAAATAACATTTCAAAAACGTTACTACAGAAAGGAATAATAGTGATGGGCCTATAATTATTCATGACTAATCTATCGCCTTTCTTATATAAATAGGTATTATCTTGCTTCTTTTTTAGTTAAGAAGAAAAAATAGGGTTTTCAAAGATTCAATAGACAATATGAGCAAAGATAGGAACGATGATGATGTCTTTTATTTGCCTAGCGGATATGTTGTCAAGTCCAGCGCCAGTTATTTTAAAATTCGAGATCGTATTGCAAACCTCAGTGGGAGCGGTTTGGAAAAGCTAAAAGGATTGCAAAGAACGACGACTGTCATAGAGTGAGAGTGCCCGGATTCTATTGTGATGGAAAAATATTCGCTGAAAGCAATTGCAATGGTATCAGGAGTGCGAAAGGTGTTTCCATCATGGCAGATTTCCGCAATACCAGTTACGGAGCTAGTTTTACTTGGAAATGAATTTAGTATACGCCACTGCTTCCCTGTATTCTTATCGGCTTGAATTATTACGTGTTCGTAGTAATCCCGTTTCGCTTTTCCTAATAGTAGGGTTAACGTATTGCTATATTTTTGCATGGCACTTTTAAAGACAGATTAAACGGCTTTTTCTTCGATTTTCTGTACAGCTTGTCTTTTTGTCGTAAACAAGTAAGAAGACCTGGAGTTAGCCATGGGTTTAGGGGAGATGAATGCTTTCTTCGGCACAAAACCTTAGAGGTTGAGGAAGTTATTGCATCAGATATGAGCGAAGAAAATTCGCTGTAGACAGCCTGAGGTTCTGTGCAGGTAATGACGTGAGACCAGACTATTGTAGCTATTGAATAGGTGAACTTTTTTTTTGTCAAAGAAGGATTTGGAAAAGCAAGTATTCGGAGGAATGGCTACGCGCCGAAAACGAAGCGCTACATGGAAGTGGTCAGTTATATTGACAAGGATGACAAAAGCCTCGGGAGAAGTAAGTAAATTTGTTAATGCGTGATCAATTAAAGTACCAGAAATGTTGCCAATACAGCGACTTGGATCGTTCAAGAGCGAATCAAGACCACATCCAAGAAAAATACCTTTATAAATATTAGAACCCCAACATGAATCATTCAATAAGTGCATATTGATGTCGGAATATTGATAATATTGATTTTCGGTTCTCTCACCCATCCTGTTCAACGTGGCGATGCAAAGCTACCACTGATCCTCGACAAACTTCTGAACGTGCAGCACGCCCTGTACGCCGATCATGTAACAATCTGGGCAACCACAAATTTGGACGGCGCCATTCAGGGCGCACTACAGGAATCAGTAAATATAGTACAAGAGTATGCAACAACCTGATGACTCACCTGCGCAGCTAAGAAGTGGGAGTTCCTGCTTATATTAAAAAAAACGCAATAGGGCCGATATTCCACGAACCATCACATTGCATCTCAATGGCAACCTTATTCCAAAGGTAGACAGACTACGTGTGCTACGGCTTTACAAACAACACGACGGGAACGCCACACGTACCCTACACATACTCCGCCAACAAATCACCCTAGTAACGCACGTGATAAAGCGCATTACAAGCCGCCGACAAGGACTCCAAGAAAAAGATGTACTCCGAATCGTGCAAGCCATCATAATTAGCAGATTAACCTACCACCTCCCCTAGCATAACCTGACTCAGACCGACACCCACCAGATGGACGCCCTCATCCGTACAGCACTAAAGGCCGCGCTGGGACTACCCCAACATGCGTCCACGAAGCTCCTATATAGTATGACTAGGGGTGCTCAACACCATCCGCAAACTAGTCGAATGTCATCTTAACAGCCAATTGCAACGTCTCCAAAAACAATGCAGGGTTGCCTCATTCTATGCCGGCTAGGATACCAAACACCAAGGAAACCACAACAGGAAGACCGCAGACTTCTTGCGCTTAGCATTCGGATCAAAATTCACCTGGCCCCAATTCCGCGGAATGTGCACCCTGAGCGTCATAAAGGCCGAAGAAAGGCAAGAGCACAAGTATTGGCTCGACTCTTTGGCGATGACACATTGGACACACTGGTCCTACACAACAACGTGGCCCGGTACCCACAGAGATATGCCCTATGTCTAGTCGTACTAGATAGTAGAGGCATTCTGAGCGCTTCAGCCATGCTCAACACTGTGGACAGTGGCACGGCGGAAGAGGCTGCTATCGCCCTAGCCATTGTACACGCTTCGACCATACCGGCACCGGATGATCCCATCCCAGTGGTCACTCACTCATCAGGACTTTGGCACAAGGGACTGTGACACCCTACACACACCGCATGCTTACATCTTAACACCAGACAGTGTTACACAGTGTGCGTATCGTCTGGACACCTGGACACGCCTTTCTCCATGGTAATGAACGCGCTAATGCGGTAGCCCGAGAGCTCGCTAACTGGGCGCCATTGGAAGAACTGTACAACGCAGACGACGCACCAACAGAACCACTGAACTACACTGAAGCTATACAACGTTACACAGATAGCAGGAGACACTTCCCCCCACCACATAATTCCCTTAACCGAGAGGACGTCGTCGCGTGGCGACAACTTCAAACTAATTCATTTCCCTGTCTCTTTCATCTTCACCTCTTCGACCCCCCGCACAATATCCCTCACACTGTCCCTACTGGGGAGCAAAGCCCACAGTATCTCACTGCACCTGGGAGTGCCCACCTCCTCCGGGTTACTCCGCTATTCCTTCACCTTCCTCCTGAGAGACTGCGCTGACCAGCTTAGACCCGCAAGAGCAGCGACGGCTGATCCGGCGGGCACGCGGAGTCTCCCCACCTCAATAGAAATAATTCTCTCTCTCTCTCTCTCTCTCTCTCTCTCTCTCTCTCTCTCTCGATGGGGGTGAAATGCAAAAACGCCCGGGTACCGTGCATTGGATGCACGTTAAAGAAAAGAACAGGTGGTAGACATTATCCAGAGTATCCCACTACACATACGGCATGCCTCATAATGAGATCGAGGATTGTCCACATGAAACACCATAATTTACTCTTAAAATTGTGCCACTGCATGAAACAACAGGAAAACTTTGCAAATCGCCGCGCAATCATCATAATGTAACTCCTTTCAATAGGACATTTGCACACGAACACCTGTAGTCGCCGCATCTTCTTCAATATGTTCCACTAAGTCGGCCGGGATACCGATATTACATAGACAGAAAGTAATTTTATTTCTTTCCTTTCTTTATTTTGCTTTTTTGTCGAATATTCTTTTCAGAATTTCTAGGCATCTTCGCTTCTGAAAATGTAAACAGCGCATGTAGTCCTGTTTATCTCCTCCACATGCGACGCGACCGCTTCCACGGAGATAGGTGGCCACCGTTTCCTACAGCTGCCGCCGTGTTGTCAGCCGGGTCGGACCTGTCCGCGGCATTTTACTAGTCTCCTTAAGCTTTTTATAGCAGCAATAAAACGTCGTAAGCCGCAGATTACTGCAACCACCTGTTGGAGTCGGTTCAACGAATAGAATGACAGGTGGCTTCTGTTATGCACTTGCACGCAAGCGACGTCACAGCGCTCGTGTTTACAAACATGACGGACATTTATACAGGGTGTCCAAGCTAACTTTAGCCAGAGCTTTAAAATATCTTGAACGCCACGTAGCTGGACCGAACTAAGGTAATGTTTCCCATCGCTTGGAGGTACTCAGATTATATCTTCCATTCCGTCTAATTATATAAATAATCCTAATTTAATAATCAACTTCTCTAATATCATATACAGATGAAAAGTGTCAATGAGAAAATTGTAAAGCAACATGAAAAACTCCCGATGCAACTTTTTATTGCTCAATACGTGCTGCATAACAGTGCTTTTCCGAGCGTGAAAGAAGCCCTTGAATACACGCAAAGTGTCTCGAGCAGCCAGTCGCGCGGCAATTTTGCGAGCATTTGCAGGCTTCTTCCACGCACGGAAAAACACTTTTATGTAGCACGTATGGGCAGCAGAAAGCTGTATAGGGAGTTTTCCATGTCGCTCTACAATTTTCTCATTGACGCTTTTCATATACTTATAATATTTGAGAAGTTGATTAATTATTTATACTAATTATGTATTTAGGCGGAACGAAAGAAATAATCTGAGTATCTCCAAGCGGCGGCGAACGACATTACCTTGGTTCTGTCCAGCTACGTGACATTAGCATATCTTAAACTCTGGCTAAAGTTACCTAGGACACCCTGCATACGCTTATACCTGACAGCGGCAATCTCGAAACGCACAGGGATGCTGCTATGGTTATGACTCGACACAGGTAAACTCTTAATTGTTTTTAACGCAGTAACTCTGGTTACCTACTCCGCCTTCTCATACATAGTTCAAGGTCGAAGTTTCGCCCGAAAGGCGACACATCGATGGCGAAAGCAAATAGACAGCTATACGAAGTAAGGATAGTAGTTTTATCGGCCGTATAAACTTGTCTACATTCGCCTGCTAACTAAATCAACAAGCGTGGTGTTACGCACGCATAAGCAAGCATGAACACATCTCGCTCGATGACCGCGCACACTCGCTGTCAAAACGCTGGGGTGAGGGTTCGCGGCAGCAGCAGCGAGCGAATCGACCTTCGTGCTGCCTTTCGCTTCAACGTGTACTAAGCGGCCAGAGCACAGCGCACACGAAGTTATCAGCACTTGGTGCGCTTTGCTCCCATCGCAGATCGCTTTCAAGATAGAGGCCGCGCGGCCGCGCCATACGCAGACGCCGCCGCAGTAAAACTACCTCCCTCCCTCCCGCCATCCGGAGCCCTGCACGCGGTGGAGGAAGACGGCGCTCTACTTCCCGCTTTCCTCCATTGTCCGCGCGAGATGGAGCCACCATCGTCGGCTCGCCATCGCACGCTTTCATTCGCACATGTAGCATGTGGCCAAGATGTCATCTCACTTGGACTATATACGGAACATCACCGCGGCGACGACGGCGGGAAAGCGCTTGGCGTGTACATACACTTGTGATCGCAATAAAAGAACGTAGGAAAAACTAACGTGAATTTACTGACGTTAATAACTTCAGTAAAGTCGCGTTATTTTTCCTACGTGGTTCTATTTATTGAACTTTGTCACTGCCGGATCCTTTGATGCAGCACTTCAATGATATATATACGTGCGTCGTCATGCTATCCTACAAGTGCCTATATATATAGAGAATATTTTCTCTTTAAATTTCGGTGTGCGACTAATATCTGAGCTCGATAGTCGTCATTTGTACTGCATGCCCATTAGTGAGGCATGGGCTGTTCAGGCTGTTGTTGCGTGAATAAGTATACCGTCGAGGTAGTACTTCCTTGCGTAGTGCATCTGCACGCGACGTGCTCGAAAGCTCAAGGTTCGTGGCGCGTCCAAAAATCAGACACGATGTCAGCGCTTTTCTGGCGCAGATGCACGCAACCAGAACTAACCAGAGGGCCCAAATATGGCGCGAGGACGAATTGGTTGACAGCGTCTGGTGACCCGTTTCCTTTGCCGATTCAATCAGCCCTTACTCTCTCGTCCGCAGTTCTAGTTACCTCGCAGAGCAACGTCATCGGTGCTTGATCGGCCTGTTGCTATACGCCCGTGTATCCGCCAGCACAGACATTGTTTCTCGACCTCATTTTAAAAGTTCAGAGCCTAAGATTCTTTGAAGAGAAGTTTGCTTTGCCTCTCACTTCGGCCTTTCCTGTGCTTTCCTGCCGAGCAGACAACAGCTTGGGCCACTTTATGTGCTACAAAACATGTTAAATTGGGCGTGTACTCATTCTTGTATATATATATATATATATATATATATATATATATATATATATATATATATATATATATATATATATATATATATATATATATATATATATATATATATATATATATATATATAGAACTGTATGTGTCTGTCTGTCCTAATGGACAAGAACTAGAGGCGAGATGCGAATCTCCGTCGCTAACGCCACTCCATTCCACCTTGCGTCATATGGTGAAACCGTTTCCGTCATTAGCATTGAGTTTTCATAAAATTCTATTTAATTTAATATGTGATTAGCCCTGTTTCCCACATAAACATGGGATCCACCGAATTTCTCTGTTATTTCTGGTAATTGGCCGGTTGTCGACACTTTCTACATGTGCCAGGATTACATCTTGAAAGTACGCTTGCAGCGTGATTTTATATATATATATATATATATATATATATATATATATATATATATATATATATATATATATATATATATATACAAAGGTCGGCAGAAAGCGCCGAGAGTAGCCTTATTAGCGCTTGCATGTCTAAAACAAAACTGCCCACGACTGCAATTCGAACTCATGCTGCTGCAACAATGCGCGTTTGGACAGCCGGTCGAACCTACTAACCGCTAGACCATCGAGCACTTATTCGCGCTTTGTAAATATTATTCGCAATGCTTCAAGTGCACACATATAGTGAGTAATGGTGTTTCGCTGCCGGGGTATTCGGCATGACTTCCAAGGTTAGATCCGCCTGCACCCACCACAGTGGTAGCAGCATGCATTTCGAAGCGCGCACATTTCTTTACTGTGGCGGACGAAGACGTCATGCTGCTGTATCAGCTGCTGCATCATGTATCAGGCCGATACATCATAAATATGTATCATGCTGCTGCTGTAGATGAGCACAGCACCAGAGGAATTGCTAAAGTCTGCCCATCTCTTTTTTTTTTCAACAGTCATGATCGCGTAATTACCTCGTGCTGTTACAAATTTACCAAACTAATCATAGCTAGTGCAGGCGCTTTGCGACAACGATTCTCCTATTGTTGTTGTTGTTGCTGTAGTATTTCATCAGGCAGGACAAAAATGTACAAATACATTAGTGCATACATATACACAGATATATTTTGCAGCCATATACAATGTGTCCCATATACACTATATACAGCATACATTGTACACAATGTGTCATATACAAAATTGTCGCTCGACTGGCCGCTCGAGGCACTTTGCGTGTATTCACGGGCTTCTTTCATGCTCGGAAAAACATTTATGTAGCACGTATTGAGTCACAGAAAGCTGTATCGGGAGTTTTTCATGTCACTCTACAATTTTCTCATTGGCACTTTTCATATAGTTATAATATTTCAGAAGTTATTAATCAATTAACGCTAATTATGTAATTACACTGAATGAAAAAAAAGAGTCTTTCCAAGCAACAGCAAACAACATTACCTTGTTTCTGTACAACATTGCGGCATTTGCATATCTTTAAATCTTGGTGATGATAGTTGGGACACCCTTTATATATGTACTCTATAAAAAAACGAGCAGGTGAAATATATTTTGTTGTATAATTTCTTATCGCAGACTAGACAAATTTGGCCAACGATATCTAGCGAGCTACACACGCACACGGGGGCAGTGTTGATGTGCTTCACAGGAAACGTATCTCCTTTGGTCACAAATTATGATAAAATGTTGATACACTTGTGAAAGACGCACAATTTTATACCATAGTGCCGCAGTTCTTTTATAAGAAGAACTAGCTTATAGGCCAAAGCACCTGGTCGAGTTCTCCATAGGCGCTGTGTTCATTCCTAAATGAACACAGCACGTAGAACATTCTGTCAAACACGGTATTGCTTTCAGCGAAGTGGTTGTGCGTAAAAACATTGGGCGCACTGAACTGAAATGGATGGACGTTGACTACGCGGGCGATTCAACTTACCTGTGGCGCAATGTCACAGGATCTTCTTTTCTCGACAACGCTGGGCAGAAATGGCAGGAAGCAAGTCACGTACACAAATATATAAGTCGTAACTAAGCAGGATATAAAGAGCATGGAGTCATGAAAATTATAGAAAAAAAGGCTAGTGCCCTTAGAAACGGAATTTCGTCGATGGAAGTCGGCACGCCGCGCCCAACGGAATGACGAAGTAAATTTGCCGGACTGCCGGCATTGATGCGCCAGGCCAACGCCGCATACAGCAAAGAGATGACGCAAGCTGCTCGTGGCATAGAGTTTCTCACTACATTACCTAGAGGGAAATCTGGCGCTGCTGCGCTGTGGTATGCATGGGAATGCCGGTATATTGTGGATTCGGATTGGCATCGTTCTCGTAGAGACAGGACACCTTGAAGACGCGCTTGGCAAGTACAGTTCCGTCTGTCACAATGATTCATTTTCTACTAGAACAGCACATGAAAATCTGTTTTAGCTTTATTATTACGCGAAAACATGTTTTGTTTAACTATGAGAACTTGTTATTGTGTGTACGACTACATGTTACGTAAAAAGTATCAGCGGGCCGCTAAAGTTGGAGGAAAGACGACAAGGTTCGGGCTCGCTTTGAAACAGTTGGTCGTCTGTTCTTGCTTTTCTTCGCTTGGTCATGCATGGTGGGTGAGTAAAGATGTAATATGCGTGAATGGAAACATTTTATGAAGATTTTACTTTGACAACGCGTTATTTGCGTAGCCATATCCACGTTTTAGACGAAGCCTCTTACAACACCAGCCAACACGAGCCTCGCAGACACATATACCGTCATTCCCATGACGGCACGGTGCCCCCTTAAGAAACTCCCATAGACGGTGGCGCCAGATTACCCTCTAGGTGTTATAGTGAGAAACTCTATGGCTCGTGGGGGCCCGACCGGCGGTTACCTCGGACACGTGTCGAAAGGCAGGAGGGCGGCGACATCGACGACACAGGCGCTCTTTTTCCAGCAAGTTTCGGTTTCAAAGAGCCTGCCGAGGGGAACTGATTGTTCGCGTAGCTCCCGCATGAAATCCGCTACTAAAAATTTGATCGTTGGGATAGGTAGTATCGAGGACGGGCCCCAAACCACTCGTTTGCTGTAGCCACCTATTGTTGATAATTAGAAAGTTAATTACCGTAAGTTCGCTAATTACGCGCGTAAGTGCGGCGAAATTGCTCTGCATCTAGAGTCCGTCAATGTGTACACTCGAATGGTAAGCATAGCGTTAGCGAGATTTATGTTTCTCTCATTTTAAAAATTTGGTGCGGCTGAAAATAAAAAAAACATCCCTTATATATATGCATCGCCGTAGAGAAACTTATTCGCGAATCCAATCGATTAGATTGCTAACTTGATCGGTCATTTGTTCATTCGCTCAAACCCACTTTTATATATTTTGACGATTTCTTCAGACTGACTGTTCAAGAAAACTTTATTCTACTTGCATTTACCACGGCTATGTCAGCTGGTATACCCCCAAAGTAAACGGGAATTGCGTCGCGAGCGCCAATTTCTCCCTTGGTGCTTTGTTGGTCAAACTGTAGGAGAAAAAAAAACGAAGAAAAAAATCAAGCATGCTGCGATGACAACGATTGTTTTTTCTTCTTTTTTTCTTTTTTTTTAGTGCCAGGGCGGAACAGCCTTCCGCTTGTCGTCTGCTATGCGATCGGCAAGCACACGACTTTCTCTGCAGGCGCCAACAGAAACCAACACCACTCACATTTATTTTTTTTAAGATTGTCTTCCTGTTTCAGATCTTGCTTTTAACACCCTTCGGCTTCGAATGTTCTTATTCTTAAACGTGTATGCAACGCGTCTGCATTTTGAACAGAAACAGAACAGAACAGAACGCCATGGGGCACGGCTATATTGTTTCGGCTAAACATAGATATAGGCAGAAAAATGTGGCTTATTCACTGTTTTTATAAGCATCCTATCGCACAGTAAGGCATTCAATAGACAACGCAATAATGTAGAGCTGAGTACCTGATTATCAGTACAAATTGGCGCATTCCGTACTGAGGTCACACGTAGATAAGACAGCTTCCTACAATTTCTCATGAGCTGAAAATTGCGAGAGAGGCCATGTTTGTTTGGTGGGCACAACAAAACCCTAATAAATAAATTTCTGTAGCAACGGTTCTTTGCTAATAAAAAAAAAAAGATGATCAAGAGCTGGAGATCCACATTTTTTCGCATGCCAGTAAAAACAACTTCCTTTTTTTATTCCATACAACGGGTGCACTTTCTAGTCAGAAAACATGCTATACATATATAGTAAATTTTGTGCAAATCTCTCCTTGTGCTAATGTGCCGATAAATATTTAGCAAATTATACTGAAAATGTGTGTAGTATTTTTCATATTTGGTTTTGTTTCGCCATACATTTAAGACCACCAGAGCTTCATTCAGGTCTGTAACATTGTGAACAAGGTATCACTACGAAATTCCTCATGAGCATATTGCAGACGTTTCTTAGAATTTGTAATGCACTTAGCTTGTTCTACCATTATTTTGGCATAAATGGCACGTTTCCAAGACAATAACAGCAAATAGCGCTAAGTTTTTTTTCTGTCGAGAAAAAGTAAATGAAGGAGAAGCATGTGTCAATCGGCGGTTGATCGTCAGTAGCGTTTGGGCAAGGACAGAGTGATACACAAAGGTATTATTGAACATGTAGCTTCGGGTCATGGAGAGATATATTCTAAAAGTAACGCAAGTTGGCTGCTTTCAATGCATCAAGGCAACCTGCTCAGAACAATTATCTTTTGAATGGTTTTCAAGACCTTTCTCTCGTACGCTGAATTGAACTTACGTACTTTCATTACCAGAGCCCATAGGCTCAGTTTCATGCGACTTGTCTGAAGCATAGGACAGGTGTCAGAGTTATGTTATGGTTTTGTACGCCTCAACCTGTTGTCATTCTTACAGATTCGAAATCCGCCCTTCAAAGGTTAGAGCACGGGTTCCCTACTGATGCCTTATCTCTAAGCTCCCTACGTTCGGTGCAAAATCTCCGTGTCAAAGGCTTCTCCATACGATTCCAATGGGTGCCATCACACATAGGTATCATAGGCAACGAGATGGCGGACAGCCTCGCCCATAGAGCGCTGTCTGGGAATCCTTTGAGAAAAGTGCCTCAAGAGGACAAGAGACTCTTCAGCGAAGCGGTGTCGTGCCACTTCAGTTCTTTGTGGAGCTCACCTCACAAGCCATGTGTGATCAAGGGTTTCAAAAGAAACCAAGCCACCTTACTGCTCCGCATTCGCACGGGCTCTGCTCGTACCCCTGCGTGGAAGTATAAGACTGGCCTGGCGTTATCACCATTATGTTCAACGTGTGGTGTGTGCGGTGACATAGAACATTACCTAATGTGCTGTATTGTGTATAACGCGGAAAGGAGGGTGTTATTCGGGTTCCTCAAGAACACAGGACTTCCTCACAGCTCTCTTCAGGACATTGTTTTCCCGCGCGGGAACCGATTGTGTAGGAAGGAGGTCTCTCGCCTTCTGTTAAATTACCTACAGGACACGGATTTGGCTTCCACATGGTGAACTGAGGAGTGCCCATTTGTAATTGGGTGGTCTGTGTCTGATTATGTGATTTATTTATTTTAAGTGTCGCTACGGTGGAGCAATTGCCGGCAGCAACTGCAAGGCTAATCCCACCAGTAGCCTACAACAACAACTCAACTCAACTCAACTCAACTCAACTTATGTTACGAGTTGAATCACTGGCTGGAGGTCATCCGCCGTGAGAATTTCGACGTCAACACTACAAGGAGGCAAAAGCATTTCAACTTTTCAAGCACAATATCCTTTCTTTGCTTATTAAGACTATTCGCAGCTCTCCCGAAAGGAGCGTTTCCCCCTCCTTCCCAGCACAGACACACGCACACACTTTTGCTACACTAACGAAACGGATGAAGTCAAGAGTGTAGACCAACATTAGTACCTGCATAACTTTATTGAAGTAAGCTCAAGAAGATTCTAGCATCCCAGGATCCGTGTATAGTAGCAATGTAATAATTTTTAAACAGGAGGGTGCAAGTTTTGGAGCAATGACTGTCTGCACAAAGAGTACGCTGCATGATATTTACGCAAATATTAAAATGTGCTGAAATGTTTTGTAAAGACAGGCTAATCGAGAGACCGCCCTAAGATGCATCGGAATTACAAAAAAAAGAAGAGTGAAATACAAGTAAGAAAATGCATCCTAATTTTCAAGCGTCTGGGGCTTTCTTTTTGCAGCCGACTTTCTCTCACGCTGTTTTTTGAGACCCAGATTGATGGCATTTATGCGCAGCAGGAGCCACGCATAGCAGAACTGCTGCAGCAGGTCAATGCGACACTTAGTAGAGCAAACTATTTCTCATATTAGACTGCTGTTTAGCTTACATTCCAGCACAGCAGTCACACCTCACAAGTGCGCGACCACGCCAGAGTGCTCCAGAAAGCATTTCTCCGCGTCCTTCCCTTCCTCTTGCGATAATGGAGTGCCAGCTGGCTTTGCAAGAGTTGATAGAACTCTGGACTCACATGATAAATCAACTTCTCTAGTGCTTTCTCTTTGGTAATCTTTCCACATCCTTTTTAACTTCGCTGACTTGCGATACCTTTGCTTGTAATTCTTCAGTCGGTTGATGACGCCTGCGGTCTCTGGTTAGTATAGTTCCCACAATGCGTTGGCGGGCTAGTTGGTGCGGATCCATAAATACTTCGTTTAGCGCAATACAACGGACACAAGAAAGAGTAGAGTAGCGCCTTGTCCTGTCGCCTTTCTTGTGTCCGTTGTATTGTGCTAAACGAAGTATTTATAGTTCCCACTTTTGGCCTCGATGCGGCGGTATGGAACACGTAAAGATATCATTATAACATCTTGTTGGGCTAGTTGGCAAATTTCGGTCAAGGTTGCACGTTGTGGTGTAAAGCAATCTACAGACAGGTACACGGGGCAAGCGCAGCGTGCTGTCTATGCTTGAGTGCCATGTTCCATTGTAAAGCGAACTCCACAGGCGACAAATGCGTGCCACATGACATCGCTTCACATTTATGGAAACACGACATGAAAAGCCTGTTCGTTATCACATTTCTAGTGCATGTGACAAAAAATACATAAATGTTTTCGAGAAATAGTACTTTCAATCCATGCAGGTCAGTTCTGATTATATTTGGTTGCAGGATTTCAAGTAGAAATATCCCTCTGAAATTGAGTAAGCAAAGCTGGCTTCTCAATAGCTGGCCGAGAATACTAGCCATCAGTTTTTAAGAGCTAGTTTTCTTGATTGATGAAAGTATTTGATTCATCTTGTTAAGAATTGGGTAACTGAGCGTTTTATTTAGTTTGGCTTTATTTTTCTGCAAAATACCGATAAGATGAAAACTAACTTTCACTAGTTTAAAGGTGCAGGGCAACTGAGCATTGGCATTTTTGCTCCGGAAGAATTTGTGCTATGTGGCAAAGCAAACTTAGGGGCAACATGGAAGCGTGCAGCAAGAACTGGCTTCGCCGTATCGTATGCTGCAGCGCCAAGTGTGGAGCGACTATTTACGAACCTGAATTGGCTCATTGTCAGGGAAACCTGTCCGGCTTTTTAGTCTGGCCTATAATTCGGAACGTCGCGCACCGCAGACGAGCAAGCGATAACGAGAAACTGACAAGCACGCGGTTTTCTGGCGCGCGCGCGGAGCCAATTTCGCTGCGTGACGTCACATGGCACCCGGTGCCGTAGCAAACGACGAGGAAGAGACAGTGCTCGCCGTGCTCCTGGCACTTGCGCCGTTCCCTGTCAAGTGGTTTTTGTACGAAAGCAATGAAGTACAGATTGGCAGCCACTAATAACTTTTCCTTACCTTCATCGATCCAGGGACTGCTCTTCCACTCCAGCAATCGGCACAGCCGACCACAAGTCTTGTATTGATCTGGTCGCTGTGAAGTGGCCCGAGCAGAGGCGGTAGCCGTTGTACATCTGCTCCCTTCTCAGCTCCGCCAGGACCCCCCCATTTAGCGTAATTTCGCCACATGTCGCAACTGAAAAAATGAACAAGATACCGCGCGG
Organism: Dermacentor variabilis; assembly: GCF_050947875.1. Taxonomy (NCBI): domain Eukaryota; kingdom Metazoa; phylum Arthropoda; class Arachnida; order Ixodida; family Ixodidae; genus Dermacentor; species Dermacentor variabilis. Next base: position 110,850,679 of record NC_134573.1, read on the forward strand.
TCACGATTAATGAACACATGAAACCGAAACGAAAGTTGAGAGTACGAAGAAGCGACGAAAAAATGTTGTCCTTCTAGGCACAGGTTGAAACCTAGGCCGTCACGTAGGTTACTCGAACTTCTTGTAATTCAAAACGCAAACGGTTACTCCTACGCAATTGATTTTTTTTTCTTTATGGCTTCTGGTGTGTTCATGAACATTCAAAGGTGATAATGTCACAAAATCTGGTCACCGAAATGATCTCCAGCGTAATTAGTTTATGCATCAATCATTCAAATACCTTAGGCAAATATAAATTGCAAGTTTTTTTACGCGTGAAAAAGAAATGAAGAGCAACTGCTAACACATACATAAGCGAAATTTCCGTCTGCGCGTCAGCTAGCATCAATCGGCTCCTGTGCAGCTATCAACAAGTAGCTTCAGTTTTTTACAACACAGCAGAAAAATGCGTCGCGCCAAACCAAGACAGATATTTAATTGAAAAGAAGCGCGAAAGATCTTTCGTTTTGCACTATAGCTGTTTTGATAAGGACAGCGCTTATTTCTTCATTGCTAAAGCAGAAAAGTGTGCTTGTCCCTAGTCAGCTGGGAAACGGGAGAATTTCGCCCTGCTTTTCCTCCCCGAGTCGCCACACCACACAGTCGCGCAGCACCCACCTTGTGCCCTTTCCTCAGTTTTTCCAACATTGCCGGAACGCTCGCGGCCACAAAAGGAATGACTTTTAACTGCAGAGCGTTCGAAAAAACGTGCACGTGCAACGAGAGCGGCAGGAGCAGACGAAGAGGATGACAGCCGAAGTGATAAGAGCGAAAGAGCCGCCCGTTGGTACGACAAATGAAGCGACTAAATAAATATATGACATCGAAAACGAAAACAGCCAGAGGCACATTTCATTTGTATACATAATTGCATTGCTTTAATTTATTGCCATGTAGGTTGAAAACATAGAGATGTGTAAAAGTTACTTAATTTCCTTTTGGCTACCAGCGTCATGGCGACGCTTTATCGCCAGTACCGAAACTATAGCACCACTGTCAACCCACTGCTTTCATTCATTTATCGCAATGACTTGTTTCTAAATTCGTAATCTTATATGATTTCTTAAACCCGCCAGATCCTTGGCTAATGTCCCACCGCCCCTCTTCTGAGCGGGTATAAAAGTTCCACTACCTTTAGGTCTTCGTCACCACCAACACCAACACCATCATGATGATGATGATGATAATTCGAAGCTATGTTGGTTGCTTCGTGATACTCTGTAAATAATTTGCAAATGCATTATCCCTTACGTCTCAACCTGTGACACTATAAGAAGAAATATGTACAAGTTGTATTTTGAGCTAAAATTTACGAGAAAAAACATCTGTTTCAGTATTTGGAGAAGAGGTTCATGTCTACTGCTGTAAGGAACATTGCGTCAGCCGTCTTTATTGTGCAAACGGTAAGTGACCTTTCGTTCGCCGCTCTTTGACAGCAAGTCTTGCAGTCGATACTGTACCATTTGCATTGCCCGTGTGCTTAGATTTAGGTGCACGTTAAAGAACCCCAGGTGGTCAAAATTTCCGGAGTCCTCCACTACGGCGTGCCTCATAATCAGAAAGTGGTTTTGGCACGTAAAACCCCAAATATTATTATTATTGCTCTGACGTGCAGTTCTGCACAAAAATAAAAAATGCCACCTCTTTCGATTACCGTACTATAGACTGCACGTGGTCGCCATTTCATGACGCTGTTGTTTTGTCGTCGCTTTTAGTTTGCGGATGCCTTTTACAAGAATGCTCCAAACAGTCCAGCACCAAGGCTTAGGACAACTACAAACATCGAATTTTGAGCTCGGCGGTAGATGAAGAAAGATTTTCACCAACCGAGTCTAAAGTATTGCTCTCAGGTGCAAATTCAGGTGCTTGTGAAGGCAAATCGCGTCGATGTACGCACATGCTCACATCCCCTGTATCGAAAAGAAAAAAAGAACTGCTGCAATTGACGTAAGACAGGGGCTGTTCAACTTCTTGATGTACCTTGATGTACCCTGTATAGAATATTACGGCGCACAAATACAAAACAAAAGCTCAAGGTATCCTTAATCGTTGGAATACATTTTTGATGACTCGGGTAGCCAGCCCTTCGGTGGCCTCTTTTCCCGTTAACTTCTTATTTAATAAAAATCAGAAAAGGGCGCACTACGACTAAGGCGCACAACATTTCATTTGTGTTGTCTTTACTGTGTAGCTATATATTTGTTTCTCGCGCAATATTCATATATGGCCGTGTGTCAACTCACCCCAGCAGTGTGCCATATAAAGTTCCCGATTTACGTTCGACCGCCTCAAGCTCATTTGACTACTCGCTTTACATTATAGTATCTTCAGAACTTGTGCGTCATACGGGTACATCGTTGCGGTCTATTCAGTACATGCGGATCTGCTTAATGTTAGGACGTATACCTTTCGATTATGAAGCAACACGAGAAGCACAACGGCCTTTACACGTTTGTTTCATTCGACCCTTCCTTTTCGATGTTTTATTGTGCAGACGTTTGGCCATCTATTGTGACATCGTACACTCAAGCGGTGCAAACGATTCATTCTGCTTTTTCAGCTCCTTTACATGGGCGTTGTGCTCTACGGCCCATCCTTGGCTCTTGGATCTGGTAAGAATATTAGAGAACTCTTTATTTTTTCTATTTTTCATTGTCTGTATTTCACGTCCTGTATATTTTATGGTTTTGGTACCCCATTCCTACGATAACCATATTACAGTGGTAGCAGTATGTATGTACAAATAAATAAATAAACGTTAGCTGTCCGATCAAAGATGGTCACTCGACTAAAATCTAGCCCCTAAGTTCCACTTACGTTTCTCGCTTACTGCATGAACTACAGCTGCCCTTAACTGAACACACTGCCGTCTTCGCACACCAGAGCCATCATAGTTTGAGGCGTCAGGTGTCATTGCGTTTGACTGCGCAAGCACCCACCAAGTTAATCTGAAAATAAAGGGGAAGCTGACTGCTAAAATCTTGCTCTCCTAGAAGCTTGTCCCTGTACATTCTTTTGATGTTTGGGGTAGAAATATTTCCCAATAACTTTACGTCGTGACAAGTATCGAGACCTGTTCAGTATTGAATAAAGCGTGCGGCACTGTACGTAAATACGACCGTTTCAGACTTCCGAGAGCCGACCATGTACAGTGAGCATGTTTTAACTTTGCAGACATGGCTATATTTTTGTAAGGCAAGCTTTATTGTAGGGTTTCAAGGTAACTGGCACTCGTAACAACACTGCCGAGCCCTGTTTCTGCTTTATGTCTACTTTGATAATTGTAATTCTCTTGGGTTCTCACAACGCGTTTCATCTCACCGGAGTGATCTAATTGACAATTGCATTTTTCTTCGCCGAATAATAAATGAAATAACGTTCTGCGTTAACGGTTCCTTAAATTAAGAACCTTGTAATAATCATTCACAAAACGCTCGGTAACGCCCGTGGAAATTTGCGGGGATTCCCTGCGTGAAGAAATGATGCCCAAAAGCGGAGCGTACCACTGTGTCCCGTGTGGCTATCATAAAGGAGGCGCCATACGGAGTATAACAACGGCGGAACGCTTCCATGGCCACTAAATTCCAGCATTCCGCCGTGACCTGCTTGCTTCTGGGTTTCTGTCGACAAGTTATCTTAACAGCAGAGGCCACGGCTGTCGCCACTACCGCGACGGCGCTAAGGCAACAAAACCACGCGCGTTATTTTGCTCAATATAAAACGCCGCGCACCCGACATCGAAAACGGCACGCTCCGGCACATCTCGAAAGGCATTCGCATTTGTCCTAATTTGCCTGTAGAGTGGTTCATATACGTCACACGAGGCGTACAGTTTGAGCAATGCCTGGCTAGCTCGGAAAATACAACTGTACCTGTATACATTCAATTCACTGACTCACTCACCGATCACCTGCCCAGTAACTCATCCACTTGTCCATTCATTTGCTCATTGGCCCATTCAGTAGGACCGCCCATTGTAGCCACGGAGAAGACGCGAGAAATAATTTCAAGAAAGCCAAGAGTGTGCCGCTATATAGGTTGAAAGAAGGCGACAAATGTGAAAGAGAGGGAGAAAGTTCTTTGAAGACGGGCACTGACACTGCGCTGCATGTGCAGTACTGGCATGCAGTCAGCTGCGCAATGCGGCATGAGTTACGCATTTTGAGAATTGCTATAGCATGAAATGGCATGAATTTATGCAGTTACGAAGCAGGGTAACCTTTTTTTTTTCTCCGGCATACTAAGTGAGAGGACAGCAATCCAATGAAAAATGTCTCGTCAAAGACAATGTCGACCATGTGAGTCAGCCAATGACGAGTTGGCGAACGGTGCCTTTGTACGTGAGACCACTCTTGAGACCACTCTTGTTCGCCCGATTGTTTTATTTAAATGAGCGTGTAGGACAAGCTGGCATCACGGGTGATGGCCGGTTCTTCTTTTTCTTTAGGCAAACAGTACATAGCAACGGTAGGGCTCACTCAATGTTCGTTTATTTTTTCGACTAAACACCGGTTTTATATCATGGGTGACTTCACGCTGCGCTCCACCTCTTTATGCACTATTTGCGTGTGAGATATGCGATGAGTTTTAGAACAAAGAAACGCAGATCGTTTTGTCTTGCAGTGACAGGCATACCGGTATGGTCCTCCATTATCCTGAACGGCGTCGTATGCACTTTCTACACCGCCATAGTAAGTATTGCAATCACGCCTTTGCATATGTTTATTTTTGTGCAGATTCATGTGCACGTCTTGATGTAACCTACATATGTATCGTGTGCCCTGAAACATTCTAGCATGAGAGCACGCCTGTTTCAGAGATCATTAGTTATTTCATCAGACCTGAGGACAGCGTAGTGTCGACGTGTAGCGAATCGGGCCAGTCTCTAGAATGAGGCTAGACTAGAATGAGGCTAACCTCATTCGCATTCCTTTCTGTTTTATTTCTTCTTTATACCTCTCTTTGTTTGGTGAAGACCATGTTGTGGAACTGGAAATAGGCAAACACGGGCACTCTTTACGGTTGCATGACAAAAAAGTCCTAAACACGCATCCGTGTGCGTGCGTTTTCGGTGAAAGTATTGGACATGACGACAGTCACATTTCACGCAGGGAGGTATCAAAGCGGTCGTGTGGACGGACGTGGTTCAGATGATCCTCATTTACGTCGGCTACATCATGGTCATCGCATCGGTGAGTTTCGCAGTGCCGCTGTGTCATCCCAAGATACGTCGGCCCAAATGAATTTACAGACATCGCGCGCACTGGGGCGGATAACTGTATAAGTACCACTGCCGCTAGCCTGTTTCCAGTTTGTGGCAGCCACACTCTAGGCTCGATGCAGAACCTCGATTCTCTGCGTAATGCGGAGACGAGTGTGTGCAGAGAAAAGCATCATTCTATTCCTCGACAAAAGTGCCCGGACAAACGCGAAATCAATGTGCTCGTCGAACCTTTTTACTTCAGAAATTATAGTTCGGTATTTTTAGGAACCATGACGATTCAGTTGTGTGCCATTTATTACTTAAGCTGCAGCAAACATTCTCCAATGAAATTCATGCAAAGTCTCAGGGGAAAACCATACTGTGTGAAAAAGCCTAAGCAATTGTTTTGTTCATTCCGCGTGGTCGGAAACTATCTCGCTCCAAGTCTTCCTTCGCACTATACGACCTTAATGATATTTTGCTTCCACTCAGGTTTATTCCAGCAGTCATTGAAACCACTTCCGTCACCTTAAATTTTAGGCAGTGGGTCCATTCTTAGTGCTCTAACGGAAATAGAAAATCACGCCAAAGTATGAGAGGATTTGGTACCTTTCGGGAGAGGGCCATCCTTTAGGATACGACGGCACTCCCGTTAGAATGAGGGCTGAATATTGAACAACGCGAACGGGGCACGGTTTTCATATCGACAGTGTGTGCGACGTACCACACGACGACACAAAGCTTTGTCAAAGTGCTAGTGTTCTGATTGTTCTCTCTTATTCGCGCAGGGCATGTACCACTTGGGAGGCATCGGCAACATGTGGCACATCGCCGGCGAAGGAGGCCGGCTTATTTTCTTCAAGTAAGAGATACTAAAAGACTGTAGGGTTGTCGAGGTACGAGAAAAAATAAGAGGCACCAAGCAGTTTGTTCCTTTCGTTAGTTGCAACCATATGAAAGCCCACAGAAAATGAAGCCAAGGAGAGTACACGGGAAATTTACTGTTCTCTATTATACGAAACAACCGCCGCTATTGCACAGTGCCTGACATTGTGCTGCTCGACACGAAGTCGAGGGTTCGATACACGGCCTTGGCAGCAGCACTTCGCTAAGCGCGAAATGCAAAAGAACGCTCGTGCACTTAGATTCGGTGCACGTTAAGGAATCCCAAATGGTCAAAATTATTCCGAGCACCTCTACTGCGACGCTGAATTGAAATTCTCGAGTTTTACGTGCCAAACACCACGATTTGATTATTAGCCACGCCGTAGAGGGGGACGACTCCGGATTGATTTTGACCACCAGGGGATCTTTGACGTGTCCCCCTATGCACGGGACATGGGCGTTTTTTGCATTTAGCCTCCATCGAGATGCGGCCGCCGTGGGCGGGAGTCGATCCCGCGACTTCGTATATTTGGCAGCGCAACACCATAGCCGCTCAGGCACCGTGGTGGGTCTATGTACTGCGACCTATTACATGGCCCCTGAGTTTTTAACCCGATCGATCAAGCAGTTAAATATTATTTTAAATAGACACATAATGGAGGCAAGGAAAATGAAAGTTTATGCAAAGACATTACACGCGCGATTTTCCATCGGTGAGCTACCTTTCGGCCGAAAGCTCCGTCTTAACGTCTCAAAGCACCCGTGATTTTAGGGTAAGTCCTTTCAAAGAATGAAGAGCCCTCGCCTAGAGAGCCAATTCTTTCCCGGCTTAAGTATGTGGCACGAAGTATACCTCGGCATACAGAAGGGATGAAAGCAAGCAACACGGCATCTGTGCTGGCACACATTGTTTTTTCTTTCTCGCTCTGCGCGCTAGTTTCTTGGAAAATGGGCTGTTTTCTTGCAAGGTCAATATCTTTTTGTTGAATTTTTTGTTGATTCATGAGGTCTTGCGTCGCAAAACCACAGTTTAGGTGGGAGACGCCGCAGGCTATGGATCCACTTTGACAACCTGGGGTAACCTAACGTGCAGTTAAATTTCATTGTGGAACATTATTTGGCTACGCCACCACAGCAACGAAACAGGGAATTGAAACTGCAACTTCGTGTTCAGCAGCAAAAAAACTCCATTCGTCCGATATTGAACGATTGCGGCGAGTATCCGCCTTCGTAATGCTGGCTGCGATGTACTCGACCTTAGCATTGGTGCAGCCATTAAAGTGTGATTCCGGGTGTTTAAACCATAATTCCGTGAATGTTTACCATTCAGAAGATGTTTGGCAAAGTATAAGAAGGAACGACGGGTGCGTGTACGTCCGTGCGCGTGCGCCCGTTCGCGCATGCGTGCGTGTGGGCTTCGTATGTATCGGTCTATAATGTCCCGTTAAGCTCCTTGAATAATCTGCGATAAATAACAGCTACACAAGTCGCTTACCGGCCTCAATGGGCAGCGACGTGCAACGTATCTCAGGCGTATCTTCAGCGTTTAATGACGCGAATACCGCGCGAAGCACCGAAGTGTGGCAAGGCAGGCGTGTGGCTAGCAGAAGACCTGCGGAGCTCTCACATCGTGAACTTAAATCTAATCTCTCAAACTGCTACATACACTGTAAGAAATGCTGTAGTGAATAACGGAAAACGTTTTCCGGATTTTTTTTCCAGAGCATTTCCAAGCATTTGACCGTCAAAACGACGGAAGGTCGCAATTTTGTAAGTCGTATACACCACTATATACACGGCAGCGAATCGAATCGCCGTATTATCAAGAGCAATTCATTATTCTTTTATTTTTTTCGTGTAATATTTATGACTCGCTCATTTTCTCCTTGTTCACGGTGATAGAAACGTCTTGCCGGAGTGACGCCGATAGTTTGTCGAAAGAACATTACCGTTGAAATGACGGCTGGTTTTTACAGTGTACTTCAGTTCGCCGACCATGCCGCGACAGCTCAGGTCATTTTGTTTGTTATTGCCAAAAATGTGCAGCATATGGAATCTGTTTCGTGTGGCACTAGCAGTGAATATAATGTTGACAGAAACTACAGAGTTGCCATCGAGCTGCTTCAGTGGCTAGCACCTACTGCGGGAGACGCCAACTGAAAATAGATCATAAATAAGATAATGTTCTCACAGCTTAAGAGACTCAAACAAGGTCACCAATGTACACTCCACCATCCCTCTATCTCAAGGCAGTTACCACAAAGAACAGCTTTTCTTTTGGCGTCATTTATTTGCAGCGCCCACCTTCAGTATGACGTAAGTTTCTTCTTTTTTTTCTTTTTTTTTTTACCGTATTAAGCAAATGACACACCCACCACAATATATGAATATTCGTGTTTGCCACAAACGCACCCACACAAAACTCACATTTTGCGACAAAATCAAGGAATTACCCTCCGTGGTTGCGTAGTGGCTATGGTGTCGGGCTACTAAACACGAGGTCGCGGGAAAGAATCCCGGCCACGGCGGCTGCATTTCGATGGGAACGAAATGCGAAAACCCTCTAGTACTCATATTTCGGTTCTCGTTAAGTAACCCCAGGTGGACTAAATTATTCTGGACTCCCCAGTACGGCGTGCCTCATAATAGCATATCGTGGTTCTGGCACATAAAACCCCATAATTTAACAAGAAAGCAAGAAATTGCATGCGAATTGCAATTGATGAAGATTATATAGAGCGATGTTGGCTATGCAATTAGATGCATGCGGCGCCAACATTTGTGACACGAACGTATAGTGAAGCAGCTAGACGGAGTTCCGGCAACGGCGACAGACTTCACCAGGCACGGAGCGCATGCGCAGCGGTCATGTCGGCGCCACGAAAACAGCAGCCTCTGCGCTTTCCAACTGTACTTCAGTTCATGGCAACATTGAGGGGAATGCCGAAGGGAGTGCATCGTGGAATTGTATAGGCGAAGTTCCAGGGAAGGCGTGCGCTCAATCTCGCTCCCTATGGTACATTTTGTTTTTGATGTTGTGCTGTTGTTGTGGGAGGAGGCGTGAAGATGTAGCCACCGTAGCCACGGTTTACTTAGGCCCGCCAGCCATGTTGCAGCGGGATCTCGGGAGCGGCCGACACCACGGCCGCTCCGATCGAGCGCGCTAGCGTGTCCTAGTCTCGCGCTACCTGCACGTGAGCCCGTCTTGTTCGCCTGCTTTTTAGAGGCGACAGTCGCGCCGCTACATTCTCACCTCTTCGGGATAAAGCGGGCTTGACATGGTACGAACGCAACATCCTTCTACCCGCCGTGGTTGCTCAGTGGCTATGGTGTTGGGCTGCTGAGCACGAGGTCGCGGGATCGAATCCCGGCCACGGCAGCCGCATATCGAGGGGGGCGACAACACCCGTGTGCTTAGATTTAGGTGCAGGTTAAGGAACCCCAGGTGGCCAAAATTTCTGGAGTCCTCCACTACGGCGTGCCTCATAATCAGAAAGTGGTTTTGGCACGTAAAACCCCAAATATTATTATTAACATCCTTCTGACCATATATAGCTGTGCTTCAGCCACTGCTATTGACATGCTTTGCGGCAGCTCGGGCGCAAAAAATTTCATCTTACTTGATCGGCATTCTTCTTTCTTTCTTTTTTTCGAGCCTTGCTGAACTTGTCTTCTCGTAGTAGCCTTATTCCCTGATAGGCCGTCACTGAATTTGCTCCGACATCCGGAAACGCAGATAACGCCCCTTCATTGAGTGCCGCCTTTGTCTCAAGCGCAATAACTCTGCTCCAGTGTCCCGCGATAAGTCGCGTATCAAACATTGCTATGGCAATAAAGAAAAAACACGCTTCACGTCGCGATTGCGCTGAAGACGGCGTATGACGTCTTTCACGCGTCTAGATTCAGAAGCAACTTAAAGGACAGTTCTGATGGCGAAGCTTTATTCGTTTACTGTTGATGTCACCATAAAACTGACTACGCATTACGTCCTACTGACGTCTTTGTTCGCATCACGCCCGACCACACCACCACACCGTAATCTGTGGTGTAAAAGTAGGCGTTATTCACCATATTCTACTCCTGGTGGTTCATGTATACCCGATACGGAGGCTTAAGTAACCAAAACAAACGCAGCCTTTACATTACCCAGTGTCTGTAGCGTCTCATGTGAATTTTTTTTCACCCACGAGAGAGAGAGAGAGAGAGAGAGATAGGTAGCAAGAAAATGTAGAGATTCACTTATACTGATTCTTACGTGCAGGCTAACCTGCACGTAAGGAAGGCGATGAGTGATTGAAAGGAAGAATAAGGCAAATGCGTAAGGAGGCAGGGTTCACGTGCACATTAGTGAGCGCAAAATGCCTATAAGTCAGATCCGCTAAGCTTACGAAACTCACTAGAAAGCGCATAGCTTTCTAGGTTGATTATGGGTGAGGCCATGTACCCAGAATATTTGCCGCTCTAAAGGGTCGATCGTCCATTTGGCTGAGCGCGCTTCGAAGAAATTGGTGTCGGAGGTCGAAGCGCGTGCAGTAGCAGAGGAGGTGCTCAATGTTTTTTTCACGGTTTCAGTGGCGCAGCATATGGGGTGATCGGCCATTACAGTCAGGATGGAGTACGAACACGTAGAAGGGTTCAAAATTAAGCTCGTTGGTACATTTCGAAACTTCACTTGTTAGAACATACAGCGCGAGATCCCAACTGAAAACAGATAACGAAGAAGTTGAATGTTTCGCGAATTTGTGAAGAATGCCCCCAGTTTTAAGTGACACAGTAGTATAGCGTCTTACCGGAAGAGGACCGAAGGTAATTGCAGCTGCAGTGACGGATCAAATAAAACAAACGAGGGTTGGAATTCTATGGAGTCTTTCATATAGTCAAACTGATGTCACGAGCTATTTCACCGTGCTAATGCAATTATCAAAAAGCGGTCTCAGCTTAGGAACTTTACTGAACTGCTCGCCAACGAGACGCCTGATAGCAATGAAGGGTACAGAACCGAAAGATCGCGTTACCGAGCGGTGACACACTGGCACGGCCTTTCGCTGCTAGTCAGTTCTAAAGTTGCAGACCATCGCATCGTCTCCTTACTTCTTTGCCGCGTTCCTGCGCAATGTTTGCATACATTGTTGCCAGATTCTCAAGTTTGTTTTGCCCGCATATCGAGGCCCAATTTCCCTTATTTTCCCTGGTCACGCACAGTAGAATTTTCTTTTGCTTCCCACAAGAACAAATTTTTTTACAAAACGTTTTTAAATCAGCGGAAAGGTTGTTTGTTTGATCTTAAATTTATTTATCTGAAGAAAAAAAACCCGCTTTCCGTGTATAGACAATAAAATTAAATTTTTCAAAGCTTACCCAAGTTGAAATCGAGGTACGTCAGTCAAGCAGATATCTAAGAGAGACGATTGAGTGTAGCCTATTTCAATTTGGGGGCGGCCGTCTGTAGTAAAGATTAAAAATTGTTTACAATGTCTTGACGAATTATTTCTTTTGTAAACCTCAGATATAAAGCCTTTATTGCTTTACTTTGCTTTGCGTTGCGTTGTGTTGCGTTGCGTTGCTGACTTGCTTGCTTGTTTAAATTTGAGTTTATTTCACTACAATAATATACATTGTTCAGAGTCATTGTCCAGAGTCAGTGGGAAATTTCTCATAGGGCGGGAAATATGATACCGCGGTAAAAATAACTTCTTTTTCAAGGTAAAACGTCAGAGAGATTCTGTGAGAACCCGTTTACGAAATTTGAGCGATGACCTCAACGAGTACCGTTTATCCGTGCCAAGAGTTTTGCGCCACACGTGTCTAACAAGTAGTCTGACGAATGTGCAATGTTTCGAAGTATTTGAGTACGTTGCCAAGCGCCGTTTTACTGTGTAGCTTTTAATGCGGTAAAACTAGTAGAAAGACGGCTTCCTGTTTGTCTTGTCGGTATTTCTATGCTAAAATTCTGGCGTTTTACGCGCCAAAACCAAGATACGATTAGACACGCCGTAGTGGTAACTCCAGAAAAATTTTGACCGCCTAAGGTTCTTCATTGTGCACGTAATGCGCGGTACACGGGTACTTTTGCATTTCGCCCCCAGCGAAATGTGGCCGCCGCGGCCGGAATTCAATCCCGCGCCCTTCGGGCTTAGCGGCGCGACACCGAAGTCAATACGCCGCCAAGGTGGGTCTTTTCTGTGTTCTTCTATGGTGTTTCTTTTATCTCTAAAACGCAGGAAATGTCTCACATCTCAGGAGCCGTACCCGTCTAGGGGCGGCAATGCCCTTCTTTCGGAAGTTAAGGATGAGTGTCGAGTGAGAGAACGTTCGAGAACGCGAATGTAATCTTATATGATAGCCAAATTTCAGATTGCGCACTATACACCAATATGAAGCGGAACGTTTGTTCTGTGTTCAAGTAAAGATTCCTGCAGGCGGGACAATGCGAACTTCCCCATGCTCTATCCGACACATAGTATTCGTTGTGAATTGGTCCCGCGGCATTTTACCAACTTCATCACAAGTGTGAACTAAACGAGGGTCATCCAACATAAATCTGGTGCTCCCGTTGATATCGACGCAGCGTTTACGCTCCTGTAATAGAAGCATCACCCACAATTCCAGAGGTTTGCAGGGAGCTTAAATAGAGAAAAGCAAAGGTAGGGAGGGTGAGCAAGCATAAAGCTGGCAGCTTCTTTTCGTGTCCAGTCGCGGTCCTGCTTCTTGAGCCTGCAGCTTCCCTCCAAAGTAGCGACACCACTGTCGCCTTGATTAGCGTTATCTTTTTACCCACGGCAGGTGAAAGAAAAAAAAAAGATCAGCACCGGCACAGTTCTACGAAAAAGCGGAAGAAGGGTTGTAATCTCTGAGGCAATTATTGTTATCCTTCTCGAGATGACGAGAGCGCGTTTCATTCTGCCAAAAATTCTAGAACCGAACAAGCACTGCACGCACAGTCAACGACGCCCGCTATCGCGGAACTGCGAAAACGCCATCGTAACTTCCCAACACAAGCCGCGCGCGAGAGCTGTTTGCATTCGGGCTCCCACACTTCACTGGACAACTGCTTCTCTCTTTCTTTTTTTTTTGCTCTCACGTGCGTTGGCCATCACGAGCACGTGTGCGGAGATAACGCCGTCCCCACCGCAACCTTTCAGGAAAAGCCTGCCGGAGCAACAATCCTGCCTACTATACTTACAACAATTATGCAGTGACTGTATAACGCCATAACGTGCAAGCGTCCCAATGTGTACGCGTCTAAACCTTCACAGCGCGATTGCAACAATCGTCTCGTAAAGTTCAGTGTCCTCCTGTCCCTACGTGTCAGTGTTCAGTGATCCTCTTCTCCAGTGATTTATGAACCTGGCGATGTCGAAATGTCGGAAAAGGGATGACCACGTCAGACGAAATCAGCCAGAAGACGCGCAGGCCTCAAAGAACGCAAGTATTAGTGAATCACAACGAAAAAGGTTCTCGCAGCTTTTGGAATATTTACTCTCAGCACTATTCTCACAAAGGTTGTAAACTAAGCCTGTTGGTACATACAACGGGGCAAAGTCAGAGAAAGCGAGAGCAGGCTAACAACAACCATCGGTTTTTCAAATAAATTCTTGTTGCCAGTCTGCTCGTGCTGTGTGGCCTTGAAGTCCCCTCGTGGGAGACCTGAACACTGGTCGTTAAACTTTGCCGGATTCTCAATAACGTTGTTCCCACCCATCCATTGCGTGGAATTTCTCTGTCTTACACATCGTCCTCAAATAAACGGTCTTCAAGGGCGGAAGCACGTGAGAACGTGTTGTGCGTTGTTATACATATCGTTCAAAGGGACACGGTGTTGCAAACTAAGTAATCATAAAGCATTCTTTTTTTTTTGCAAATTCGTCAATCAAAAGCGTGTCACGCCTTAAACATTCAGGCTACGGATCATATTGCCAGATATTTATCAGTTTTTGTGATGCCTTTATTCGTTGATAGAAGATACACCGAACACTCAGATAGGATGTTTCGGATTACACTATACAGTATCAGATTTCTAGCTAGCGAAAGTGGACAGATAGGTGCGTTTATTTCTCTCCTGCTCACCACAGTCTATCAGGTAGACGTGAATGGCCATCGGAAACTTGGGCATCTCCGTCGGGCTATGTCAAATATTATGCAAGTATAGGTGCCCGCTGCGTTCAGAAACTGTAGCGCAGAAGGAACATTAAGAATTGTTGTCTCTACCTGGCAAATTCATTCGCTTGGAAGCGATTTTAGACCAGCTCCGCACACCAACAGTTGGCACAGGTGCAGTTTTAACTTGGCACACTGCGCTGTTTTGGTACTCAAGACGGAAAGCAATTTGACAACCAGAGTTTAATTATGCGAAGTGTGTGGCACATTCTGTAATCCTACGAGTCGCCAAGACTTCAGAGCTGATGACCACCTTGCCAAAAAAGTGGCTTCCCTGCAATAAAATAGACCCTCTTCATTATAAGCCAGGATCCCAAACAACGTCATAGAAACTATATGACGTTAGGATGGATAGTTGGGCGTGGTGGTTAAGCATGATCTGAAGTGAAGGCGCTAAACCGACGGTGGACAAAGAAGGAACACACACACACGCACGCACGCACGCACGCACACACACACACACACACACACACACGCACACGCGCACACACACACACGCACGCACGCAGGGCGCCACTTCCAACAATGTTTAATCAGCAGAAAACGCCACTGATTTATACTAGGAGTGCAATCACAGTCACTCAGCGCGCATTCGCGTTCAGGTAAAGCAGTTCTTTGCGTGATAGTGATGTGGATGCAACACTTAGGTGGTTATCACCTGCTTCAATGATCCTTTTGGCCTCAATTATTAATCGAACCCATTTGTCATGGCTTCTGGCAACCACAGCGCAGGCGTGGAAGTCTGACTTACATTTGCAATTTCGACAATGAATTGCCAGGTGGCCCTCCCTCTCATTGTTGACTTTGTTATTGTGTTGCCCCAGTCTGTCATTCAGGCACTGCTCTGTTTGGCCGACGTACTTTCTACCACAATCTAAATGAATCTCATAAACAACTCCTGCTTGACAATCTACGTATTTGTTATCGTGTTTTGTGACAAAGGCCGGTTCCTTGCGGGAAAAAGGGTTAGTCATTCTGCAGAGCTTAGAGAGCTTGCACGGGGCAGAAAACACGACATTTACGTTAGCTCGCTTTGTAATCTTTTTCAAATTATACGACATGCGGTGTATGTATAGGTTATGACAGCTACCTTTTCTTTTTCCCCGGGTGACCCCTGGTCCGGTTGGCGAGTTCGCGACTTCTTCAGGATTGTTTCCGCTACGGACACTAAAACACGTTGCGGGTAGCGTGCCTCTTCCAGTCGGTCAGTCTGCTTAAGAAAACTCGTCGCAGCTCGATGTGGACAGGAGTTCTTAAAAGCATTCAGCAGGCACATGTTAGCAATGCTGTGTTTAACTAGCTTAGAGTGAGAGGAGCTAAAACGTAGCAGAGGTTTACTAGCCC
The DNA here is from genome assembly GCF_050947875.1 of Dermacentor variabilis. NCBI lineage: Eukaryota > Metazoa > Arthropoda > Arachnida > Ixodida > Ixodidae > Dermacentor > Dermacentor variabilis. Next base: position 110,866,307 of record NC_134573.1, read on the forward strand.
GAGGTTCATACTGCCAACAGACGTGGATGGCCATCGGTGCCAAGATAGAGCCAAGATAGAGGCGTCAGGCCTCTATCTCCCATCCCTCCACGTTGGCTCAGCGACTACGGTACTTAAATTTGCAGCAAAGCCCGAGGCGTTCCCCTGCTGACCACGGAATGGTGGTGTATACGCTTTACGAGACACCTTATTTCCGTGGTTGCGCGCCTCTGAACAGGTGGCGTGGGCATTCTCAGTGTATGAGAACTTTGCTTCCGCCTGCGGCTTTCACAATGGGCGATAGATTTAGATGTCAGACTCTTGTTGCGCTAGAAAAAGTCACCGCTCAGCGCAGTGCCCCCTATGATAGGCTGTCGTCTCACCGTATCTTCGCAGCTTCAGCCCCAGCCTTTACGACACGTACACCACATGGAACGTCTTACTCGGCTGGACCATCGGTTGGATGGCCGCCTACTGCGCCAGCCAGACGCAGGTGCAACGCTACTCCAGCATGAGGTCGCTCAAACGAGCACGCAGGTTAGTAAAAACGTGCCCTAGTTCTTTCTTCCTTCTTATGTTTTGTGTTTTTTAATATCGTTCTGAAGCACTATAGTTAACAAAACGTCGTTCCTACTAGGAGATAAGTTAGCATCCCCGGCCAATGAAAACAATAACCGAAAAGCATGATACCCACCTGTAACTGAAACGCGCAAGTTAATACAACCTGTGTAGAGTGGCGGCGTTGTCGAACGAAGTCACCGTGTTCCGCGTTTCCGCCAGCCAGTTTCGATGTGCTGTAAATTCCCAATAGACTTTACCGTAGCCAACTGACACTACAGGTGTACACTTTCATATGCAACACTAGCACATGCCGGCACTCATGAGTTCTACTCCGGCGGAGGCTGCGCATGGTCCGGCCGCGGGGCCCTATCTTGAAAACAAACTGCGATGGGGATAAAGCGCACCGAGTGCCGATAGCATTGTAACCGCTGTGTTCTCGCCGCTTAGTTCGCGTCGAAGCGAAAGGCAGCACGAAGGTCGATTCGCTCGCTGCTGCTGCCGCACTTCATCACCCCAGCGTTTTGACAGCGAGTATGCGCGGTCATCGAGCGATATGTGTTCGTTTGCTTATGCGCGCGTGACACCATGCTTGTTGATTTAGTTAGCAGGCGAATGTAGACAAGTTTATACGGCCGATAAAACTACTATCCTTACTTCGTATAGCTGTCTACTAATTTGTTATCGCAATCGATGCTTCGCCTTTTGGGCGACACTGCTACGTTTTTAAGGCGGAAGCCTTTATAGGCTCATGGTGAAGTTTGTGTCTATAGACCTGACCACCGGAGTGTCCGCCGAAGCGTCATCACGCCATATGAAGACAGATTAAAGAATGGAAAATGATTGATAGTCACAATTAGTGAATTATAACGTTATAATAGAGATTGGTACTTGTTAATGACTAGTAATGACTAATAATGACTACTAATGACTCCGAAATGACGAACATATCTAACTACGGCTTGTAATGACCACAATTGATTAGAAATGACTAAAAATGCTTAGTAGTGAGCAGTAATGACTAATAATGACTGAAATGATATTTAATGACTAGTAATCACTACGAAACGACCAATATGTATAACGAAAGCTTGTAATGACTGCAATTCATTAGAAATGACTAAAAGTACTTAGTAATGACCAGCAGTTACTAATAATGACTGAGATTACTTGTAATGACTACTAATGACTATATGACCTACATGTCTACCGACGGCTTGTAATGAGCACAGTTAAATTACTAAAAATGCTTAGTACTGAGCAGTAATGACTAAAAGAAAGAAGATAAAGAGAAGAGGCAAAGAAAAAGAGGTGTATGATAAGAGGAAGAAGAGTATGCTTTCGCCGTTCACCTCTTAAGAGAGATCTTAAGAGACCCTGTAATTTTTGTATTCCTCAATACCCGACTTGTTGTGAAGGACGAGTGTCACTGATGTTCTCAAGTTGAGATTCTATTCGCCACGCTAGGGCGCTGCTGCTCAATATCCCCGGCGTGGCCTTGACCCTGCTGCTGTCCGTACTCTCGGGGCTAACCATCTACGCCGTGTACCGGGACTGCGACCCGAGGCTCACTGGAGACATTGACAAAGCCGATCAGGTCAGGCAGGCACACCCTTTGTTTTACGAAAACTCAGCGATGGGTGACCACAACGATTCCCGTAAGATTCACCTTGATTTTTTTCTTTGCCTTCCATCATTCTCTAGCGCGCCGCCGTGGTAGCCTAGACAGGCCATCCGCAGGTGTTGGGTTGAAACAACGCAAACGAGAGGGAATTTACGATATTTTTTTTTTCTTTCTTAACAAGTGTGTGTCATTGGCTGGCCGCCTCCGCTAACAATGTGTTTGAAATCCCTATTCGTAAGCCCCCTGTCGCTACTTTTACGAACCCCACTAGCTTAAAGATTCTTTTGTGAGCCTTGTGAGTACGGGTCCAAAATAAAAGGCCAAGAATTGTTTCAATGTCCTGCCCTTGTGCATATAGAGTGGTTCGGACGCGGTATTAATTTGCCCTCTGAATCATTGTTAGCTGAGTGATACGAGTACGTCCCTAGCCATCCAACCGACCGTACGTTTTCATCCCTTTCACTCGACCTTACGTTTTGATTCCAGCTGATGCCGTACATTGTGCAAGACCTGCTGCGGAACTACCCGGGACTCAGCGGCCTCCTCGTCGCTTCTGTCTTCAGCGGTTCCCTAAGGTAAGTGCCCACACACAGCCTGCCATTGGCAACCATTACAACTCTATCTTGGCAAAAATAATTTCAATAATTTCATAGGAAATCTTAGTGTTAACGCCTTAGTTGCCAGATATTGGTTTGTTTAATTAGAAAAATAAATATATTTATAAAATGAAGAAGCTCTTAGACTCACACATCTTCTTGTTTTATTTAAGAGGAAATCTTAGCTCGGGAGCTCCCATCAAAATGCATGGGAGCGGGAATATAGTTCTTCTCTGCAACCATTGCACTGATTTTGATAATTTTGTTTAAAAGATAAAATCAAAATCTAGTAGCTGTGACAAGTGAATTTTCAATTTATTCCCACAATTGTTTCGAAGACATTCTTAGAAAGTGCAAAACCTTGAAAAGCGCAACATCTCGAAAAGCGTAACGTCTCGAAAAGCTCAAGTATACACGTCATAGGCCAACTTGGAGTTTGTACGGCTGCCGCGGTGAAAAGCTGACGGTGCGGTCCAACAACGCAGCCTTCGTGGGAGCGCCGAAGCGGTTGTATGACCTGGGCGTCGATGAGGACGCACAGGCAGTGTCGGTAATGAATTTTCACTAATATTATCCAGCAAACAGAAAGACTCCCTTAACAGTTCTGACGAAGGACGTGAGAAGTTGTTTATATAGAGTGGCTGTCTGAGAAGTATCAGTTGCTGAGACTGAAATACATACGCGAGGAATTCTCTGCGAGAAAATCCAGCAAGCTCGCTCAAACTAACAGTAGGCTAGCGTTAAAAGTGTTGAGAGCAATACTTGTGTAATCAATATTCCGACTTTGCATTTTACGTTATTTTGCGGCTTGTACAAATAAGAAGAGCGGCAAACAAAGAAGAGGCGGATTTGGTCCGTGACGGACCTAGGACGGTAACGGGAAAACCGACATTATGTCCTGAAACTTTGGTTAACCTATCTGCTTTTCCTTGCCTCTCTCTCTCAGCGTGTGTGTGTGTGTGTGTGTGTGTGTGTGTGTGTGTGTGTGTGTGTGTGTGTGTGTGTGTGTGTGTGTGTGTGTGTGTGTGTGTGTGTGTGTGTGTGTGTGTGTGTGTGTGTGTGTGTGTGTGTGTGTGTGTGTGTGTGTGTGTGTGTGTGTGTGTGTGTGTGTGTGTGTGTGTGTGTGTGTGTGTGTGTGTGTGTGTGTGCGCGTGCGCGTGCGTGCCTGCGCGTGCGCGTGCGTGCGTGCGCGTGCGCGTGCGCGCGCGCGGAAGTAGTGTTTTATGCAGTTCTGTCTTAAAATGCAATGTAGCTTGCTCGCGACGATCCTCTTACAAGCTCCTCGGTATAGTTTCCCAAATTCTCCTCCCAGCACACTTTCGTCGGGCTACAACGCCCTGGCAGCCGTCACTTGGGACGACTTCGTTCGGCCCCGGGTCAACATCAGCGATGGCGCCGCGCTCCGACTCACGAAGGCGATGGGTGAGCGTGGACCTTATACTTAGCACCTAGATTGTGACGCGGCCAGCTAACTGAATCCCCGAAATTTCAGCCGCAGCCTACGGCCTGCTCTCCATATCGATCGCATTTCTCACCGGTACCATGGAATCTATCATACAGGTCAGTACTTTTTTTTTACTTTTTCATGGCTAGAAAAGAAGGGGGTAGTGGCGGAGGGGGAGAATAAGCAAATCTGAGAGATGTGTCCTAATAAGAAGCGCAAAAATGTGATAATCGTTCTGATATTTCAATGGAGAAGGACTTCATCGAGTGAAATTGCGGGCACCCATTCATAAAATTTGGGAATGCCGAACCGTATCCACACACAGAGACAAAGAGAAAATGATGGGAGAGATCTCTGCCTGCTTTCGCGATGACTGACAGCTACAACAGCGAAGAGCAGTATGCCCCTCTTCGCCATATAAAAAGGACCACTGCGTTACTCACGCAAGTCATGTAATGCAGCATTCCACCTGACTATGTCACACAAAGACACCTCAAAATTAAATTCCGGGCTATTACGTGCCAAAAGCACGATGTGATTATGAGGCATGCCGTAGTGAGGTCCTGAGGATTAATTTTTACCTCCTGGGGTTCGTTAACATGTTCTTTAACTCGATGCACGGTAAGCTGGCGTTTATTTCATTTCGCCTCCATCTTAATGAAGCCGTCGCAACCGCCAATCGAACCCGCGACCTCGGTCTTAGCGCAGCGCCACAACCGCTAAGCCACCGCAGCGATTGGCAGAAATACGCATTTCCAGCCAGCTTCACACCGCCTGGAGCTCTATTTCCGGCACGCATGGCGGCTGCACGGCCGCCATCATCCGCCGTGTTGACTCTCTGATTGGCTGTCGAGAAGTCACGTGTTTTAACATTTGTACCGGGAAGCGGAAGTTTTCCAAATGCAATTATGCGCTTTCGTCAAGATGACGAAACGTGACGAGGAGCTGCAATTTTTTTTTCTGGTCCTTGGCAGCTACATTGCGACCCTAGCGCTCCGAAAAGAAAGTTAACAGTAGCGTGCAGAAGCCCGTGCAATGCCTCTGCAATTTCACGAATATGTAGTGGCGGTCCAAGACAGCCGCCATGACAGCTTGCCGAATGGCTGAAGGAATATACCGTGTGGCTCGTCACAGGTAGGGCTGCTTTGTAAACGTTGATCTGACTTTGCGTGATGTTGCGTTCAATGCACAAGACGACGCTTTGTAAAATTAACAGGAACGCCAATGTCTTTCTCCGCAAAGTTCGGGAATTAATATATCGAAACTGGCGTCGTCCTGAGAATTCGTTCCAAATAAATTTTCCTCGCTAACTACTCGGCTAGAATTTGTAAGTTGCAATACGGGCCATACGGTAACCAGTTCAAAGTTCATTAGTGATATTGTGCTAATTAGTCTATTATGCATTTCAAATTTTTGTGCAAGTAATGTCCGCGTCTTCGAGTAGACCAGCTTATGAACTAGAATTGTGATAGCTGCCGACAGCCTTTAAAACATATTGAAAGTGTTCGCTCAAACACCCTGCAACATATATATATATATATATATATATATATATATATATATATATATATATATATATATAGTGCGTGTGTGTGTGTGTTACAGGCCCATTTCCTTGACGTTTACCAGCTGTAAAGTACTCGAGCATATTGTCCTCACATACATTACAAAGCTTGTCGACGACAATGATCTGCTACACGTCAACAAGCAAGGATTTCGGAGAGGCCTATGGACCGTAACGCAACTTGTCGAGAAAATGCATGACCTGGATCAAGGTGTTAGCGAACACTCCCAAATTCACATAATTTTAGTGGATTTCTCAAAAGCATTTGGTCGGGTTTTCCATGAAAAGCTCGTTTTCCAGCTGGTCCGCCAATTTGGGGATGGGCCAGTGACTCGATGGATATCAAGCTTATTTGTCCGGCCGTCAACAATTTGTGCAGTGCCATGAGCACATTTTTACCACATTGAATGTCACATCCGGTGAGCCCCATGGATCCGTCTTGGCAACAATACTGTTTTTGTTGTTTATAGATGACCTGGCAGTCAGCATTACCGCAAATATCAGGCTATTCGTAAACGACTGTGTATTGTATAAGGAGGCTAAAAGCTACATTGACCAAATTGAGCTGATCGTTGCCTTGAATGAAGTTGTAAGTTGGTGCTCTAACTCGCAAATGGTGATCAATTTAGACAAAACAGTTGCGATGTCAATAACAAAAAAGAAGACAAGCTTAGCATTTCCTTATGGTGTTAATAACGTCACGCTGCGAAATGTAAGCCAGTACAAATATCTTGATATAATAATAACTTCTGATCTCAGCTGAACAGTTCACGCGGAAGCTATAACCGCGAAAGCCATGAAATTTTTTTTTCTTATGCAGACACTGTGGCACGCTGATCGAGACACTAAGCTTTTAGCATACACCACACTTGACCGACCGAGTCTAGAATATGCCAATCTAATCTGGTACCCTTTCACCAGTAGCCGTATCACCATGCTTGAAAATTTGAAGCACAAGACGATTAGATTTATTTTTAATCGCTATCGACGCCTTCATTCCCCGACAGAATTGCTACGCCGTGCAGGTTTACCCTCACTGCAAAGTCGAGCTAGAATTCACCGCCTGAAGTTCTTATATAAGCTACTGCACAACTATTTTAAGATAGACGACCACAAGATACTTCGAAACTAAACAAACAGGGCACCTACGTCATACACATGATCTCACACTCCAAGAATATTCGTGCAACAACAATACATTCTATTATTCCTTTTTCCCTAGATGCATTCGGGAATGGAATGCTCATGACCGACTTGTAGTCGGACAGCGAATTGATAATCTCCTTGAACTGTTGCATAACTCGCTCAATACGTACTCGTCAGCCTGATGTCATAGTATTTTTTTGTATTCTCTACATAATTATTCTCTTTTTCTATTGGCATGGTTGTCAATATTTGTATTCACACTTACTGTTGTACTTACATTGATTTCTTCTTTCTGAACCCCACTCCTGTAATAACCCTGTCAAAGGGTTGACAGAATGTTGCAATTAATATATATATATATATATATATATATATATATATATATATATATATATATATATATATATATATATATATATATATATATATATATATATATATGTGTGTGTGTGTGTAGCACCATAGAGCACCTTCAGAAACCGCCGATCGAGTTGTTACCTTTACGATACGTCTCACGTAGCCCTTTTTTCCGGGTTGCACAGAACGCCCGCGCAGTAGGAAAAAAGCCACGTGACGGAGCGTTTGCGCAGTGGTATTTGGCTGCTCTCAAGCGTGCGTTCGGTGAACAAGGTCGGCTACATCGTGACTGGCGACGAGGAAGCGGCAGGGCGTTCTATATATCCTCGGCAGCGCTCGGCCAGCAGCATGCATTTTCGCCTTCATCTGATGGGAGCCGACCTTGTTCACCAAACGCACGCTTGAGAGCAGCACGATACCGATGCGCAAGCGCTCCGTCACGTGGCTTTCTTTTTCTCTGTTTCGCGGGCTTTCGTTGCAACCCGGTAAAAAGGACTACGTGAGACGTATCGTAAAGGAAACAACTCGATCGGTGGTCGAGTTATTTCCTATTCTTATATTACGCGGGCTTTCTTTGCAACCCGGAAGGAAGGACTACGTGACACGTATCGTAAAAGAAAGAACTCGATCGGTGGTTTCTGAAGGTGCTCTACGCATCTGCGTATCATACTGTGGGTCCTCAGCCAATAATCAAAAAGTTGGGTAATTAAACTTAATTAGTGAGTTATGGGGAAAACAAAAAATTGTCTGAGTTACTATTGGTTATTGCGAACAGTATGCGTTCGGTTCAATTCGCTTGCGACGCTGCTTTCAATTTGAAATTATTGACTGAAGTTATGTGGGACACCCTGTATACCACATGATGCGGCTGCTTCAAGATAGTAGCGAGTTGGATGCTCTGTTCCCTGATGTTAAAGTGGCGGTTCAAAATGGCTTTATCGTGACACTACCGTGGAGCACCGGTTGTGTATGTGAGGACCAAGTTCGGATCTTGTTGGGTATCGGTTTCTCCCACTATATGTGCTCGATCTAAGCTGCAAGCGCGCTCAATGGTCAGGCAGGCGGCAGAGGCCAGTGGGGCCCTGTACTGAGAGGCTCCGACCACCCCTCCTTCAAATCTTTACAATTGCAATAAAGTTTCTCTCTCTCTCCGCGTCTCTATCAAGTTGTGCAGATTCGGAACAGATTCTTCTGTATCTGTGAGCCTGGAGTATAGAGTATGTTTGTTTTGCAGTAATGGGGGTGGCTAATATAGAAATGCTGATATTGCTTGTATGTATGGACGGAGAAATGCGCCCACCACTCAGTGACAAAGTGACTTCGAGGAAGGGAACACTATCTTGGGAGCTTTGCGTAGCCAACTGACGAGTGCAAAGAATTTAAATTGGAAATGAAATGCAAGAAACCTTGTTCACTGTCGGCCCACAAAAAGAAAATATCATCCAGGAATCGCTTGTAAAATATTGGTTTTATGACCTAATTTGCGAGGAAGGGGATTTTAACGATACCATAAGGATCTATGCATAATTTGACGTCATCTTCATTTTCATGACGGTTCCGTTGATTTGCCGATAATGCTTATTGTCAAACTCGAAGTGATTATATTTATGTACTAAATTTAGGAGGGTCTCAATTGTATCCTTCTCTAATTGGCTAGGTTGGCTGGAGCCAGCGTAAGCAGAAACTGTGGAAGCTATGCCCTAGGCGCGGGGCATGTTGGTGTACAAAAATTGCGAAATCCATAGTGACCAAGTAAGCCCCCCCCCCCCGTTACCGCCAGGTTTGATACCTCCTGAAGGAAGTGATTTGTGTCTTTAATGTACGAGGGGAACGAAGATGGAATGTCCTTAATGGGAATGTCAATAAAGCTGGATATTTTCGCAGTTATTGTTGCATTGCTGGAAATGATAGGCTAGCCAGGATTGTTTATTTTGTGAATTTTGGGTAGAAAGTAGAAACGGCCGGGGCCAGAGCTTCTTGGTATCAAGGCTCTAAATGCCGTATCGGTTATCTTCTCTGCCTTGAGCGGAGGGGTGAGGAGGTCCTTTATTTCCCTTTCAAACTTCTCGGTAGGGTTGCTTGGAAGTTCTGTATAAACATTAGAGTCGTCCAGTTGACGGAAACCTTCGGCTATGTAAACACTCCGGTCAAGTACCTCCACTTCACCACTTTTGCCCGCTGGCTTAATCACAATTGTTTGATCGTCACGCAAGGTTCGCAGCGCTCCCTCTTCCTGTTTTGAGAGGTTCCTGTGGACGGGATGACGCCTCTCGTACTCTTTTACAGTGTCTTTTTGAACCACGCAAATGTACATGTCCAAATATTTATCGCGTGCCTCACCAGGTGTCCATGATTTATCGGAGAGTCCAGGTAGCTGATCACGACTCCCCTCTGCAGTTGCACGATCATAGAGGTACTCCCGTAGGCGCAGATTTCTCGCCAAATCATTTAAGTCTTGGAACAATTGAAACTGGTTCATCCTTCTTTCTCTTCACCTTGACTCAACTTACCATCGGCTTCCCTCATTCACCAATAGCTACCAGGGCCACTTATGACTAGCCATGAGCCCTTGTTGTTATAACTGTGATTCGTTTATTCAGATTACATGCAGAGGTGAAAGCGCTTCTTATTTCAGTAGAATGGGCTACGCTTCGCACGAAAAGGATGGAAAATGGAATGTGTCATTACAAAGTACGTCCGCCGCGAGTTATTTCTGCAACGTCCTTGAAGGCTCCTTCGAGCTCACTCTGTTATTTCACGCAAAAAAAAAAGTGTAAATGGTAGTTCTCGCGCTGATTAACGCAGTTATTGGTCCGCATCAGGACGCGAAACGTCTCCCCAAAGGGTTACGACGAAGCAAACTTCGAGAAGGGAGCCTGCAGTATACACTAAAGACAAGGGTTGACTTTTTTTTTTAATCTGCGTTGTCTTTATCGCAGGCTTCAGCTTCGCTGGTCGGAGCCCTGTCCGGTCCACTGTTGGCCATCTTCGTCCTGGGCACTTTCTTCCCTTGCTGCAAGAAAAAGGTAAGGGCCGGTTCATGGCAGCTACGCACGGCTCCGACAACCGTTGGCCTGCCATCATCTCAGATCTGAAATGACCTGAACTCACTTCGCATCCTGTCAAGCGAATACAAGTGGTGCCCGACCTGCAGCGAATGTTAAGGGAAATTTACGGCACGTTCATGTCAAAAGGAGGACGATAAAGTGCTGGTAAAGTAATAAACTTTACCAGCACTTGGAAGCCTAGTTGGGGACGTCGGAAACAATATACTCTTGAGCTTGCACATTTCTGCGCCTATACATGACAAGGCATTATTGTGCACCAGCCATAAGATAAAGCCGCGAGATTACACGCGACGGGTGTAACTCTAGCCAGCAAACGTTCGTGGCACCTGACACATTCGCAGCGTTCAGACGTGTGCCGGTGTAGCACGAGGTTAGCATTGTGGCAGTGGTAAGCCTAGCGATAAATACTCTAAGTTACCTAATCACTGTAAGAGTGTGGTTTTCATCGTATCTAGCAGCAGTCCGGGAAAAAAATTGGCTTCACAAGCCACACTCCGTTCTAAGCCGTTATCTACCTTCTTAGTGAAAAGAGAGAGGGACAAAGCAAGGAGAGGAAAGGTGGGGAGGTCAACCAGACGAGAGTACCAGTTGCTACTCTACACTGGGGGTAAGGGAAAGTGGGAGTAGAAAGAGGGGGGGACAGGGAGGACCGCACGCACCCAATAATGCGCGCAGCGGGACTACAATCGGTCACGGAAGCCGGTTGTCTTCAAAAACTGCACTAGCGCTCAAATAGCTTTCTGCGCCCGCGACGGATGTGGCCAGGGTCCAAGAACTTTTGCTTCAGGAAGTGTTCTAGAGTCCAGTTTGCTTAGTGCGCTTGGTGAAGAGATGCGTTGAACGTCGTGTTGAGGGCAAGTGCACAACAGGCGCTCGATCGTGTCTTCAGACTCACAATTGTCACACGCTGGTGCATCGGCCATTTCAAGACGGAAGGAACAGGTGTTCGCAAATTCCACACCCAGCCATGCATAGACGCTGGAGCCTAGTTGACACTTGCAGCCATGACAAAGTAAACAATAAAATAATGATAACAATAATAGAAATAACAAAGGCCCTTAGAGGCACTTCGAGAAGCGTGTGTTGTTGCGCGGGAAGGAAAACTTAGTATTCTTTCTCGGTCTCTCTTTCCGAGTGGATCTGAAAGCGTCTGGGGTGCCTTCTTGGACGGACCGTAGGAATGTAGGGTACCGCGAATTACATGGAAGTTTCTAGTAATGTTAGCGACGGAAAATACCAATATCAAGAATAAATAACCTCATCATACTAGATAAAAAGAAATATGAAACAACCGAAATCGTCTCTGTGCGTTTTAAACCTGCTTGCTGTTTCGGTTCGCAACTCAGCGCGTCACTGAACTGCGCCTCGAGACATCAGTGGGCTCAGAGTAAGTGTTTCGCGAAGCACTGTATTTGTGATGAGCATGCAGTAAGCAGGTTGATTAGCTAAAGAAAAACTTACGATTCGACAGTTAATTTTATTGCGATAGCATTTATATGGACACTCCCGGCGCATTTCTGCCGTCGCCGTCGCCGTGAGGTTCCGTATGAGTGAAAGCGTCTGAGGGTGAGCCGGCGAACGCGGTTAAATATCGCATGCGCGAGCGAGGAACGCCGCCCAGATGCGCGCCCTCTCCTGTGGCGCGCGAGGCAGGGGGGTCAGGCTAGCAACACCAGCTGGATGGTGTTGCTGCTAGGGTGGCTCGATGTCCTCCTCGCCCGCCACTTCGTACAGAGTGAGACAACCGCCGCGCCCTTTACGGCGTTGGCCACGCGAATCGCGGACGCCGTACTAGACGCCTTAAGGCTAGTTTCACATGGCGCGATTGGGGCCAAAAAAATCGTGCTGCCGCGCACGTCGCAGAGCGATTTTCACTGACAGCTTTCACATGCGTTTGCTGCAGCGCGATTCCCGCCGCAGCGATGCGCAAGGTTGCCCCCTGGTCACGAGATATCCATGCCTGCATCGTTAAATAAAAGCAACATGGAAACTAATCAAATATTCGAATTTTCCTATTATGATTCGACAATAGAATAAGTACGTTTTTTAACATTTTGAAAGAGCTGAGACTTTACGACAGCTTGCAGATGCGGTGAGTGAGATGCTGCACAAAACTGCAAGTATGAGCGTGCGGCTTAATTGTGCGGCGTCGGTGGGGTTCCGTTTAGTACACTCTAGTTTCGTTGTTACTATGGAAGCCAGAACTTTTATCCTGGATTAGTATTTGCTTTTGCAGAAGAACAAGCTACTATTGAGTGTACATGTATAAGCAGCTGGCGCAATTTGTAGCGATGAAGAAGTTGACAACGGTAGCGATCAAGTGGGTGCGTGCTTTATGTTGAAGCGGCGTCCTTCTCTCCACCTGGATAACGTGCAGCTTCTCCTTTTAAACGAATTGTGTAAGCAGAAGAAAAGAAATGTTTATGAAGCTCCTAAGCCGCACGCGCTGGTGGGTACGCCCTATTAAACATAACTAAAACTGGCGCGCAGAATTGCTCCACCGAGCTACCACAACAGAGCTACCAACGCACGGTAAAACAGGAAAGCGACTATTTTGACGGCGCTTTGTTTCGTCACACATTGCCCCTCCCAACGTTACTAGTTTTTGGCCCCTCCCACATCGCGCCGATCGCTGCGACTCAGCGACGGCGCGACCTACTTTTTGGAATCTACACGCTAAAAACTTTACACCCTTAAGGGTGTTTTAAGGGTGTTTTCTTGTCGCACTGTAACATCCTTACCATCAGGGCCTTAACAAATTTATAGAGGTCAACAGTGGAGCTCTGACGATAGGAGCGATGACAAAAGACGTAGTTGAAAACTATGTAATCATTCTGACAGCCTTGGGCACACTGAAATATCCGACAAGAGAATTTCACAGGGAGAGATAGGAAGCTCTCCTGTCGGATATTTATATGCGCCCGAGGCTGTCAGAATGATTACATAGTTTTCAACTACGTCTTTTGTTATCGCACGTCTCGTTAGAGCTCCGCTGTCGTCGTTTACAAATTTTTGTAAGGCCCTCACGGCAAGGGTGTTACAGTGCGACAAGAAAACACCCTTAAGGGTGTAAAAATATTTAGAGTGATATATATAGTCGCGGAGAGCCCGCGAAGTCGCGGCGGTCGCTGACTGAAAATCGCGCCATGTAAAACAGCCTTTTGGCGGACGCCGTAGGGACGCGTTGCCGGCGCTGGTGTGCGTCGAAAGCGATCTGCGCCTCGGCCAAAGTGCGAGCTCGCGCGGGCTTCATCTTCAAAGCGATCTGAAATGCTTGCAGAGTGCGCGTAGTGTCGGTAGCTTCCTATGCGCTGTGCCTTCGACGTTTCGTTCGCGTTGAAGCGAAAGATGCGCGGAGGTCAATTGGCTCGCGGCTGCCACCGCGATTCCTAACTCGAGCGTTTTCACAGACAGTTTCCGCTGTTATCGAGCGAGATGCGTTCATGTTTACCTGTGCGCGCGCGACGTCGTGCTGGTTAATTTAGTTAAAACACGTTGACGGGCTAGTTGGTTTGAATACATGATAGAATGTGTAAGCGCGACTGAACAAGGACGTAGAAAGAAGCAGACACGCAAAGGCAGCGCTGTGTCTGTGTGTCTGCTTATATCTACGCCCTCGTTGAGTCACGCTTGCATATCCTATCACTGGTAATTTAGTTAGTAAGCGAAGGTTTACAAGTTTATACGGCCGCTAAAACTGCTATCATTACTTCGTACATTTATCTGCTAATTCGCTATCGGCAATCGGCGCTTCGCCTTCCCGGCGGAACTGGGAATTTTATTTTTTTGAACAAACGCTACGCATCTGTTCATGCGGTAAACACGATACGTAGACGCGTAGCGTTTCGGCATGAACAGATGTGTAGCCGTAGTAAAAAAAAAAAGATAAAGTTCGCAGTTATGCCCGAAACGCGAAGCACCGACTGCTATGCGCAGCGTATCCGGCTGATGCACCACGTACTTGCGAGCCGGCACAATGCACTAAGCGCACATTCATAGCTACACGGTTAAACGCGGGACGGCAAAACGACCGCAACCATTGTTTTGCACTTCCGAAAGGAAGCCTGTCAGGTGTGTCTGTACGCTAAAAGAATAATAAATTATTTTCCAATTGCTGTTAACTTCCTTCACATTCACTGGCACACGTGGGGAACACAAAGCAAGAAACAACATGGCGCTGACCTCATCTAGGTCAATTTTTTTTTCTTAAGAAGAACATTCGAATTTCAGTTAGAAATAGTGGGGCGCGAAGTAAGAACATTCAAAATTACGCTCACACCATTTGCTACCACGGGTGAGATGTGCAGACTCGTTTAAAAAATGCGGAACAGACGACGCACAAAAGCGTGCCTTGACGTGTGCATGTTTTTGTACTTAGCGAACGCAGACTTGGCAGGTGAATTGTCTCGAATCCCATGGCGGTCTGTAGAATGATCAGTTTTGCATATAGTAATCTTAATTTATGCAACTGAATCTATATAGCTGCTCGTGTTTCTTGTTTTTTTTTTATTTTTAGTGTTCACCCTAGTTGGAAGAACTATGCGCAAAGCATTGTTTTCCGAGTCGCAGATGGCGACACGCTGGCGTCTTAAATTTCTGCTGGATGACCAGCCAAAATCAGGATTCATTCCGCTTAAATGTCCAGTTTGCATTTATAAGCTCAGATTCGGTACATCGCGAGAGCAGGCTAGAATAGTTCAACCGGTGGCCTGTTTTCGCACACGTCGTGTAAGTCATCCTGAATATTGTGTGCTGTAATCCCGCAAAAAAGCGTAACCTAGAAAGTGAGTCATTCTGACCATTAAACTCTGCCGCACGTTGTGTGCTCTTGTGCGCTTACCTACAGCAAAACCTCACTGCACGCTCGCACTTTGCGCTGGTACACACACAATCAGGCGTTCATTTCTCTCTTCCGTCTCCTCTTTCAATCCCCTTCCCCCCCAGTCAGGGTAGCTTGGCGGGCTCAGCCAGGTTAACCTTCCCGCCTTTCCCTTATAACTTTCCTCTGTCTCTCTCCGTATATATATATATATATATATATATATATATATATATATATATTAAATGCAGTATTGTTAGATACGGGGCCTTTTCCTGAGCCTCCTTCGAGTTGACCAGACTCCATCGAATCGCGTCACACCTAATTAAGGAGCGCAGAAGCACATCTACCACGTTACCGAGGCGCGGCACGTGCAAACAAATTGGCGTCCCCCACGTCGTGCGCCGCATGTGGAGCTATTTACTGCTTGACTCTTCCCGAAAGTGTAGCGGGAGCCTGGCACGGTTCCAGGTAACATAGGTCCCGAGCAAAGCTGCTTTGCGGCTCTGAAAGGTCGCTCGAGAACAAACTGCCTGGCCCCTCTGAGCGCTTGCAAGCCGCGAGGCAAGACGGCTGCAATGCATCGTGAAGCCCTGGCAGCAATCCCCCCCGTCCGCCTTTGTGACAGCAGTTGCAGACCAGGAAGGAAATACCGCAGACAAGTAATCCCTCGGACAATAGGAGCCCAAGGAGTGATGACCCTCTGAACCGAATGTGACGTGCACTCGCACGGGCGCCTACCATTGGCCGAAAATGACGCCACCTGAGCGGGCTCGCCTATTGGCCGGACGAGACGTGACTTCGAGACACCGAAGGGGCTAAAAGCCAGAGACCGGGAGCAGCAAGAGAGCATTCCTTCATTCATCTCTTTCGAGCTTCTTGCCACGGGCCGCAGCGTCCGAGTTGCTGTCGGCCCGT
Organism: Dermacentor variabilis; assembly: GCF_050947875.1. Taxonomy (NCBI): domain Eukaryota; kingdom Metazoa; phylum Arthropoda; class Arachnida; order Ixodida; family Ixodidae; genus Dermacentor; species Dermacentor variabilis. The sequence continues at coordinate 110,882,380 of NC_134573.1, forward strand.
AATGACTTTATGACTGTTAATTTATTTGTACTCTCACTGTAAATAATGTAAATAAACCTCCAGTTTTCATCCCAAAGTCCTCCTCAACGTCGGCCAACTCCCGCACCCAACGGCAAGGCCCAATATCTGGGGGACAGCAAGTGTGATTGTCCTCCAGATCCAACAACTGATGGCAGCGCTACGGATGAACCTTCATCGAAAGAAATCCTAAGAAACTGGGAACAGCGAAGAAGAAAGATCCTTCGACCCAGAGAGTCCTGAGGAACCCGGAACAGCGAAGAAGAAAGAGCCTTCGTCCAAAGGACTCCCGAGGAACTTGGAACAGCGAAGAAGAGAGAGCCTTCGTCCAAAGTAGTCCTGAGGAACTGGGAACAGCGAAGAATAGCGAGCCTTCGACCCAGAGAGTCCTGGAAACCGGGAAGAGCGGACCGATGAACCAGATGGCAGGGTGCTGTAACCGTAAGTGAGCGCGTGGTTTTTTTTTTCCTTTTGATTCGCCAGACTTCAAATGTGTTTATTTTGATAGTTCTAGGAATTGGGAATTTGTTGCATATTGTGTGTTTGCACAAATTAATTAAGGAAAACAGTTCTAACCACCAGTCAGAGCAGCTGTCATGGATCTTAGAAGGTTGACGAGGTTAGACTTGTTATTGGTGTGCGACGATTTGGGAGTTGAGGCGGACGAACAGTTGAAAAAGCCAGCTATCATAAAGGCGATTCAAGATAGTGGCAATGATGATGAAAGCATTGAGATGGCTTGGGGTGATACTAGAATCACGGGAGCGTGAGCATCGTGAACGTAAGCGTGAGAGTCACGAACGTAAGCAAAAGCACGAGAAAGAGACGGCAGCATTGGAAAGACAGATACAATATTCCGAGCAGTTAAAGGCACAAAGACAACGGCTGTCTGAAAATTCTGTAGGTGGCACAGAGCAAAAAAATGAGGAAGTATCTAGCGGATTTTCGCCAAAAGCCGACGAGAAGAGTAGTGCCTGTGAGATTGGCTGCACATTCATAGGTAAAGGGAAAGGGCTAGCTGCTAACGATGCCTTAGTGGCAACAGAGACCGTTAAAGGCCATAGTGAAAGCGACGAGGTGCTGTGCCAACAGAGCACTGTAGAGACAGCTAGGCCAACTGTGAATGAATTGGCACAGTCACCACGCGTGTGCGTCGCATGTAACGGTAGCGAGGTAGCTAACGAAGCACAGAGTAGTGTTGACCCGACAGACGCGAGCACCCATGTCAGGTCAGACCTGCGTGCCGAAGCGCAGTGCCAGCTGGACTATGCAGTTGAGGGCAGTACGCAGGATTGCGAGCTGCGTAGCTCAAGGGAAGACAACTGCATGGTTCAGGGATCGGAGCCGCTCTCCACCAGTCTAGTTAGCCAAGAGAGGGGCGATTTAGTTAGTAATCATTCGGACTGTGCGGGTAAGAGACCGATCCAGGCCGACGAGATGTGTACCGGCCAGCACGAGGCCCGAGAAGGCGGCATGAGAAAGGCTTCAAAGAGAAAGCGCCGAAAGAAAAAGCGCGGTAAAGACCGAAAGACGGTGAATAATGCAGCGCAGCCAAATTCGGCGACAGACGCAACAAGGAAGGGCGCGAGGAAAAGCAAGGTGCGGTCGTCATTGACGATGTTGGCGCATCAAACACGTTCGAGCCACCGGTCAAAGAGAGACCGAGAAGCATGTTCTGCACGGACAAAGGGCACGGGGCAGTTACGTTCCTCGTCGTTCCGTCGTTCTTTTCAGAGTGCAGCGTGTAGTACAAAGAAGCGCAAGGTGGCAAGACGAGACGAGGTGGTAGGGAGTCGTGACGCGGTCAGTCGAGGTCATGATGAAAGCTTGGTGCCAGGACGCAAATTGGCAGAAGACTGTAACGTCTTGAAGGAGCTGACAGTGTGTCAGCCCTTTTGTTGTTCCTGGGTAGCCAGAATAACTTTCGAACCGCGACCACCTCGAGTACGGCTCAAAAGTATGAGTCAGACGTAAACGTTTGGAACGGGAAGCCAAGGGAGCTTCCGTAGAAGTGAAAGATGTTTTGTTTTATTTTTGAACATTTCAAAATTTTCGCGATTTCAGACTAGAATTTCTTTCAGTATGTAAGGTATGAGCTTTGTGTTTTTGTTCGAGAAGATCCGAGATTGGAAAGATGCGTTTTATGTAAGCATGTAGTTTCGCGAGGTGTTCATTAATGAGTAGATAGGCTTTTTTTGTGTGTGTATGAGTAACCTGAGCGTCAAGGTTATCGGTGAGAGGCCTATGGTAACGCGCATGTATATTAGTTAACCTTCTTTTTTTTTATAAGCGTTTTTGAATTTTCTAAGGTTAAGCGCGTTGATGCTCAGTAAGTGCCTAATTTGCACTGAGAAGCGTCCGTAGTTCCTTTAGCGCGTGTCCTGTGCGGGCGGAAGGAAGCAGAAGGTTTATGACTGGGTTGCTCGTGTGTGTTTAGGGCGGCCGTGTTCTGACTTCTCTAGTTAGCGTGCATGGAACTAGTTATTATAAGACGCATTATTTTAAGGGTTCTGCGGAGTGCGGAAGTCCCGCAAGTTTAATTGTTCGTTTAAGTTACATGTCCTGTATGGACTAGAGAAAGACACGTGAGTAAGCGGGATGGAACGTTTGCGTGCGACGCAAGCACGTGTTCGGAATAGGGACCACAAAGCTAGCGCGATTGTGATTGCGTACCTGTGGAGTTGACCAGACTGTTCAGTGGCACCAGTACGTGCGATAAGTACGCCAATGCGATAGGGTAAGAACAGGCTGTTCATGAACTTAGGCTGCTTAAGTTATGTTTGGGTATTGTTATTTGAGAGCCTTTGGTTAAGTACTGCGTAAATCTTTACTCTTGTGCAGGGCGACGGTCGGGTTTGGTCGAACTCAAGGAGAACGTGAACGTTCGCTTTGGCGGCACGAAATTTTGGGGCAAAATTTGGGATTCCCAGTTGAGTGGCTTGCATTGAAATTTTGATAGGAAGCCAGGTGGATTAACAGCTGATTCCGGGCGTTTCCACGCTGAGTGGTATTGTGTTGCCGGGATCGACTCTTCAGTGCCGGTTGTTGTAAGATGGTTTAACACATTCCAAGGGCGCAGTTGTCGTAGGGAGCAAGGCCACCTTCTTGCTCGCCAGCTATTCTCTTCCTGCCCAGCGGTTGTCAGCACTGGCCAGTCGAGATTTTCCGGGCCATAGAGAAGCTGTTACGATCGGCCTGCAGGGGTACTGCTCTGCAAAGCTATTTCAGCCCGCTGCACGTGCTTCGATCGACCCACGGTGGTGGCGCCCTTCAGAGAACCAGCGAGGATGACAGCACAAACCGACCATCAACATCCTTCAGAGAACTGCGAACTGCAGCAGCGTTAATCCACCATGCGCCTCGTACGGAGAATAGGCGACGGCAGCAGGGCGGGCCACGTTTGGCGTCCCGTGCATTGTTGGTTGATTTGCCGGGTCTTCATAGTCTCTCTGCAGCAAGAAGAGCTTCCCTAACAAAAGGGTGCTTTGCGGAACGTGGGCCCCAGGATTCGTCACAGTCTGCTGACACTCGTGGCGACTGCAGGAGAAAGGCAGCTCTGGAATTTAGAGGCGCCGGCTGGGGTCAGGCGTGACCTCCTGGTTACGGGGACGCGCTCCAACTCGGGTTCTGGGAATGCAAAGTGCGTGTGTGTGTGAGGCCTCCTCCTCCAAGTCGGGTCGACTACGCCCCAACGACTATGGACGGTCCGATTGGACAGCCATTTCCCTCACCTAGGGATTTAGGGAGAACGGAGTGTTTATAAGCGGCTATTTGACGGCTGCTAGTGTGTGCTCGTCAATATATATATATATATATATATATATATATATATATATATATATATATATATATATATATATATATATATATATATATATATATATATATATATATATATATATATATATATGTTGTGTGTGTGTGTGTGCGCGCGCATGTGCTTTGTGCGCGACGCGACGAAAGCCCTTTTATTACTTCAACACACTCATAAATCTAAGCGAGCGTCCAACTTGCCATTGGTAAGACCTCCAAACACCATAAAGCGCCCATAAAACACAACAGAAACGAACATTATTAAATAGCGTATACACGCATATCAGTTCGCGCGGCCATAACTGCGCTTCTGCTTTGCCTAAGCGATACCGGATTGTGTGCAAAAAAAAAGGGGGGGGGGGAGGAGGCTGCGTTACACTTGTCTGACATTGTATATCTGCTTATGTGATACTTACACTGTGTGCGATGGCGTAGTGCCTTGCTAGGTAACCTTATCGCTCATCCATCGCTCGGTACTTCTTTTCTCTAACCTTTCATACCCCTCTCCCCCTTCCGCAGTACAGGGTAGCCAACTGGAGACACGCTTTGGTTAACATCCCTGCCCTTCCTTTGTTTTTTTATATCTCCCTCTCTCTCCTTCGGGACCAAAGTGGTCTTCGTCCGTCGTAACCAGCAATCTTTTTTTATCCTAGGATTGTAGAACCATTTAAGGCATACGCAGGTGAACCTGCCTATGTCTGAAAACGGCAATGGGCCAGGCGGTGCGGCTGTTGTTTTGTTGAACTAAGATGGCGATTTGGGCCCGTTCATGGAAATTTACGATTTCAAAATAGGGCAAAAATAGATATATGCAACGTAATAAATTTATTTCACATCTTGACTTTTTTTTTCTTTTCATTTTTTACGTTTTACGAGAGACTCGAAGTGAAGCAGCGACCCAACTGTAGTAAATTATGGTTTCGTAATTACGGTTTCGTAATTACGGTTTCGGCCCCAAGTGGGAACCTTGTAAACAGTAAGCCCAGTGAAAGAAACGCGGTGTGTTAAAGTGGTATTATTTTGAAATAAATAAATAAATATTTATTTGCTTTGTTTATTACAAGGACAGCGGTGCACGCGGTGAACAAGGCTCCCATGCGGGAGCCGTGACGCGATTCAATTTGCTGTAACTTCCGGTTGGTGCTTCACTTCGCGTCTTTGAACAACATGCACATGTTTGTGTGTTTGCGTCGACGTAAATAGTTGTTTTATTAGTTTTTACTTTGTTTTTTCGCGGTGCTTTTTGATTACTAGCTCCATACCCAGTTCGAAAGTTCTCCGCCAGGAGAACTGTCGCCCGCCCGAAACATTTCACACGATTTTCATCAGGCATAGTGACTTGGCCTGTACAGTAGCGAAATAGCCTATCAGGAAGCAAGTGCGCCCACTCTCTCCACCCGATACACCAAGTAAACCTATACCAACGACTGCTCTGGTCACCGGCGGAGTGACTTAAAGAGAAGAGAATCACTAAATCGTATTACATTGATGAAGACATTCTTTCAAAACTTTGTTCTCGTTATTATCACAATTAGGGGCTGATTATAAGAACAGAGAAAGTAGCAGTTCGATATATTGCAATTCTGGCCGAAATCGGTGATGTCAGCGAGACGTCACAGATTTTTTTAAAAATCGTATTTGGTTCGTTGTAACGCTGCAACAGTTGCCGAAACTTGCTAATTTCAGCCGTTTGCTCTTTTAGAATAAAATGTATCTCATCTTCATTGGAAAAATATTACTAGATCGGAGCAATAAACGCTAAAATACCAATTACATCGCTAAACTACCAATTACATCAATGCGAGCTGGTGCTTGAACTTCAAAGTGGCGTCACCACCAGCGATCGTACTTTCCGTCTTTTAATTCTAGCTACTAAGCTTACCAAGCTTAGCAATTTGCTACCCTAAACGTGGGGAAGGGAAAGAGGAAGTGAAACAAAGAAGACACGAGTCTATAGCGCACCTTCACATGCACTAAGCCAGGTGCAGCATATCTAAAGTCGGGCACTGAAGTCTGTGGCCGTCAGGTACTGTAGAAAAGCTCGAATGGATTTCTGGGCTGATGAGCTGTGGGGCCAGGCTACCAAGACCTTTGCTTCTGTAAATGGCCTAACATCCAGTCTATTGAAGGCACAGTATAGAGAATGGCGTTGTTTATCGAAGCGAGAACAGTGGTACAGATGATCGATGGCTGCTTCCCACTTGCACTTAGCGCAAATGAGTGAGTCCGCCATTCAAGTGCGATAGATGTAGGAATTAGTAAAGGCTACTACTACCCACAGCGGGCACAACAGTGTTACGTCGCGTCATGAAAAAGTTTCTTGGTACTTGCAGTTTCAATGATGGCTTGAGGCTGTGTAATCGACAGTTTGAGTCCTGCGTAGTATGCCGGCGACTCAACCTGATGGTATGCGTGATATTGCGAAGCTCTCTTGCAGCGCCTATGCCCTCGATAAAGGTATAAGGAGTATCGGTGCTCCAACCTAGGCACGTCGGCCAGCGTCATCGGCGAGGTGATTACCAACGATGCCACAATGTCCCGGCAGCCACTGAAAGATTGTCATCTCCTCGTTCAGAAACGCAATGCCAAATTTCGTTGATATGGGACACCAGTTGGTCGTAATTTCCACGTCGTAAATTTCGTACGCTTTAGAGGGATGCTTTCGATTCACGAAATATTGCCCCTCTGCTAGGCGGTTTTTTTTTCGATGTATTCCACAGCATCACGAAGAGCGGCCAAGTTCGGAAACTGTTAGATGTTGTGACGCGTGAACTCTTAAACTTGATGACAACCGATAAAAACGCTATAATAATGGCACACTTCGGACTTCCCGAAACCGAACCGTCCATTTAAACGTGGATTCGGTTACCGCACGAACTATGCAAAAGCTCCGATGTGATCTGCTCGAAAGCCGCGGAGGTCACGCTATCCTTCTTCGCAATTCCTGGAACAGCAAGGTACACCTGAGGCTTTTTTTCAAGCACCAACAGAGGGGATGGCGTTCTTGTTGCGGGCTAGTATCTCGATGACAAAGAGCGCTGGTCAGCCGCAACCTATCAGGAAAACGCTGCCTCGGGAACGTGCACGCGTCAGCGCACTATATACGCACTGTATGCAGGGTGCCATCACGGGAATCGTGGTGGCCATGGCCACGTCCTGGTGGCTGGCCCTTGGCTCCATCGTGTACCCGCGCGACGCGGACGACCTGCCCACGTCCACCACCGGGTGCACCGAGTTCAACCAGACCCTCACGGCCGGCTCCTACGACCCTCCGCCGTTACCGAGGTGAGCGGGTGGCACGGTGCGGGCGCCGAGCTCGTCGATGAGTGCGTCGTTGAGCTTCCGAGTGGCTCGCTCGGTAAGCGAGCCACGTCCCGCGCAGCCGCAGCCATAGGTCTGTATACACGCAAACGCTGCGCCGAGATGCGCGTATACGGCGTTTATCCGGTACCGTTTTTGCGAAGAGATAAGCAAAACAACGTCTACGTGCTCGTTTTCAAGTTTTTACGAACTGGCGGCGCAGTCTAGGCCGGTTATAACGAACAGGTTTGCCCGCTTGAAATACTTCTATATATCGAGTTAGCAGTTATATTCAAACTCGCGTATAACAGCTGAAAATAAGCTCTGTGGCGCATTCGTTTACATACGCATCAGTTGCCTCCTGGAGTGCAGAAAACAAGCAAGGAAAAAATCCAGTTCTTGAAACGCAGAACTGCGCTTAATATATTGAGTAATTGATTGTGCCCTTGAACATCTTCTAAGCGTCTCTATAAGAATGGCGTTCTCGAGGCGCGTGATTGTCAACGACCCGCTCCAATATACTTCTCTCAGTGTCACTGCAGCACAGGCACAGCACATCCGCTGCGGAAAGTGCATCGCGAAGCGCCGCGAAATGCAAACGTACTTATGGCGCTGCATGGTAACGGCCACGCCGAATTAGTTACTCCCATTGCCCAGCTCCTTATGACATAGTTATTTTACGCGTGTATCGGTCAGCACGTTTTAAGTATCCGGTATAGAAAATATTATCCGCGTTCATTATAACCGCGTTCGACTACATACGGTGACGCAGCGCCAATTTCGTGGGTTCTAGGCGAGCGCGACCACGATTCTGTACACAAGGTCGCTCTAACGACAGCAAAACCAAAGCATCAGATTGCTTTAGTAGGCGAGAAAGGTAGCTGATCTCTAAGGAACGATCGTGAACACTACCTTCAAAGACGCTGTGATCAGGTGGTTGCGCAAGAGTAGCAGTTTGTGGTTTGTTCGCGCATTCAACCCTTCCACTACAACAACATTTCAGCACGAACAAAACAACCTGTACTCATATATATGGTAATCGGGGCGTGGAAGTTGTCGTCGATTTGTAGTTACGACTCAGTCTGTGACGTTCAGGGGGTTAAAAGAAGTGTCGGGGCCTCTCTCCACGTATTGGCATTCTTTATGCTGTAGCATATGAGAGGGCCTACACGTTTGCGTCCGTTTCGCGTTTAACGTTCACAGGTGACTTCAGGAACCACATCCCCTGATACCGACGTGTAATGGACCGTCTTCTGGACCAGCCAGGTGGTCATAAACTCTTATCACTTCTTATATACTCTGTCGGACATTATATAACCGCATCTGCGGTATCAGTTTCTAGTGCTACAGTTTATATGCGTTACCGCCTTTCGCGTTAACGTGGAAACCTATCTTTCTTTTTTAACTCTTTCACTTCATATCGTTGTTCTCACCCACGAAAAGGTGCAACTAACTTGATGTGCAACTGCGTATGCTAAACAGATATTGAGCAAGTTCAAACTAGTGGGTGCATGTCACACACCTGCGTGAGGCAGGCCTCGACGCCAGCTATTTCTGCAGCGCCTAGCTGGTTCTTTGAATTGAAGTTTACTTTTTAAGTAAGTTTAAGTTTTAAGTTGACTTTAAGTAAGATGGAACAGAAGCAAAAGGCGAATTGGTATGACAGGACATCAGCTGCGCTACAATACTGTTGAGAATGATTCACAAAACAAGATTATGAAACATTGGCAGTACACATTATACGCGAAGGGCAAATGCCTGTTACATTGCACATAATATTGGTTAATTACGAACATGAGAAGTGGAAACTTATAAGTATTAAGTAAAAATAACATAACAATAGTAAACGTAGCACATCAGCATCCGTAAACAGGAGTAGCAATTGTGTGGAGTACAAGTGAGTGAAAACAGTGACGACATTTACTTTCACGCCACAGCAATCAAAACAAGGTACCGAATACAACGCTTGCAGTTATACAATGCTACATAGCTGCAGTCACAGTTGTACTAAGTTGTTGCCGATCATTCTCTCTTACATATCCTTGTTAAATTTTCGCATAGCAGGAGGAGCATAGAAAGATAAATGGTATAAATGGTCAATACTGCGGAATTATTATTTGTGACCCTCACGTTTTGCGTGTGGTTACTTAAATAACTTTTTCAAGATATCTTACACAAGCCCTCGCACGCCATAACAATTTAACTTACTTAAACATTTCACGTTGAACATAATCAAAGACCTTAGGATGTCCAAAGGCATTTGAATGTGCTCAACATGAAATCCTTTAACTTTAAAGCTTCAGTCACACTAGTAAAGCTTATTCCAGTCGCCAGTCATGCCGGCGACCAGAAAATCTACGTGGCGCGACCGAAAAAAAATTCTCTCCGCGCCGATCGGTCCTACAGCGATTTTCGTCGCCGGAAAAAAAAGAAAGCGTCTCTTGACGCAAGCCAATCAAAATGCGAGCCTTTTGCCTTGCTGGCTCGCTGTGAAAGCTGTGCTTCCCAATTAAGTAGATGCGTGGAATCTGCGTAATTTTTTTTATACACACATGTACTACCGAATACTGCGAGAAGTGACTTTGAGAGCTTCCGTCAACGCACAGCGCGTCCCGCGAGAGCTGGCGGAGGACAATGAACATTTGGCCGCGCGTGACGAGAGCTCGATCCAGTGTGAACGCGCGCCCTTCGACGTTGCGTTTTCATGCAAAGTGCGAACGTTGTAGCATTTTTTATTATTACTTTTCTGCACGCAGTGGAATCTTCCAGTTCTACCACATCTCGTTCATCTGGATCGGCATCGTCGGCTTCCTCACGCACATGGTGGTGTCGCTAGCCGTGAGCCTCGTATTCGGTGAGTCCATCGGCGATGACCCCCGTGCGCGAAGGGAGATAATGAAGATTGTTGCAGCAGGCACGTACCCAGGATTTTTTTTTTTTCGCAGAGGGGAGGGGTGGGTAACTTTTCTATGCAAATGAGGGGGGATGTACTTTTAGCAGTACAGACGTTAACAATTCCCACCGTTCGCTATATATAAAGGCGCATAAACCCGCAAAAGAGAAATCAAATAAGGTGTATCTCACAAGTACGCCTGTGATATACACGTATATCCTTTACTTGGCAAACCAGAAACCACATCAAATTGGCTCGCGCAGGAAATAAAGCGTAAAATGAAGATTTCTTGTAGTGTTTTTTTTAAGTAGCTCTGCAACAATATCGAGAAAGATATATTTGCGGAACAATCACACTTCTTTTGTATCCCACGTTTACTGCTCTACCAAGTTAGGCCCCAAAACCGAGTCGTATTGTAATTTGAGAAGTTGCGTAATGAAGCGTGGCCGCCAGTACCGTACAACCGCGAAGAGTGCAGGACGCTGCGGTTCTAGACGTACTGCGCCCATCGCGGAAGGTTAGAAAAACACCCACATAGGCACAGCAGAGCAGTGGCTACGTCAGACGTACGGCTCTATTGATAATTGTAGAAGCGTCATTCAATACACAGGGAACCATCCTCCCCTTCTGGCGGCGTTTTCTCTACTTCCTTCTTAAATAAAAATATTTTCACGCATAAATATTTTCACAAACGACAGTTAAATTGGTTAATTTTTGTTTTCCTTCCTGTTTGGCTGTTGCCTCGGCTCTCTCTCTTAGTAGATCATCTAATTTTTAAACGTCTTGCGACTCTTGTTTCCCGTTTCCGATTTCGCGCGAAAAGTGTTGTACAATTAGGGCAAAAAACACCAGACGAGGTAACGGGTATCATTCATGCTGCTTATGGGTTCAACGGTTATTGCAGGGTTTGATTGAAACGTTGAATTTTGGGGGGATGGCTGTGAAACGTAGATCTTTGAAAAGATATCAGTGGGGCCTTTCCAGCGGCAGCACCTTGACATTTCGAAACAAACATCGAAATAATGAGAAAGGCGAAAGCCAGCGCCGCCTCTATTTTTTTCAATGCCAGCCAGATGCCAGCGATCCGATCGTTCACCACCCTCTCCTATCGTCCTTTCCTGCTCTCTCCCTTGTCGGCTTGCGTTCGCGCCAGCTTTACGGTCGTGGGGGAGAGTACCATCTGGGCGGCGCCTCACAGCGGAAGTCGGAGGAGGACTGACAGACGCGTGATAACCTGACACCTGACAGATGCAGGGACGGAGCGTCTGCCACTTCTCATCGGGAATGGCAGCGGCGCGCGCTGAGATGGCCGCGTTACGTAAGCAGGCGTACCTACATTAGTCGTACCGTCTGGGTAGCGTCGCATCGTGGCAACTCACTGAACTAAGGCGCAACAACGGCTACCGTTGGGAAGCGAGCGATTGCACTGGCATTGAAAAAATAGAGGAGGCGTTGGCGAAAACATTGCGCTATTCTTCAGCTGGGAGAATATCAATCTCTTTCACGCCATCAATTCAGTGTCCTTTCCCTTGACCCGATCAGCAATCGCTTCCATGCCTCGGCCATAATAATGCTGTAACAGCAGCCCAGTGTTGACAGCCGAATAGCTGTGTAGTCTCAAGATTGATTTGGTGACGCTTAAGCGGAACGAACCAAAGAACTCGGTGTCTCGGAGGGAGAAACGATCTACGCGAGCCAAACGTCGTGATCGGCACGGACATCCGGGCCGCGACGCGCCATGAAGGCGGATGCGATCATGGGGCTGACGCCTCGATGGGATCGTCCTCTCTCTCGCTTGGGAGCGCCAGGCAGACGCATGACTCCTCGCCAGCAGAACGGCACACATCGCAGGGGACGCTTTCCCACCAGACGCGCTACGGCGCAGCGATCACGTCAGAGGCGTCCCGCATCGGACGCTGCACCTAGGAATCGCGCTGTGAGCGGAAAGAGGAGCTACGTCGCCTAAACATGAGGGCTCGAGTGACGCACGCTGGAAGTTGGACGGGGAGAGAGCGAGAAGACTTTTTAAACGCAAGGGTATTGAGGCATCCTGGCACCGGTCCCCGCACGGCCCCAATGCGCTCAAACGAGGCGAAGGGGAGAAGCGGGCGAGTGGCGCGCCAACTGTCGGGGCAGCGCCGTACATTACGAGAAGGGGGTCTTCTGTGTTTGTCGCAAGATGGCTCTGCGTGTGCGCCAAGCGTAGAAGAAATGTAGCGGAAACGTACTACGCTACTCGTTTAACTGCGACTTCTGTAATTTACATGCTCATAATTACCGGTATACACCGCAGTATAACTTTCTACGGCACGTTTCTAAGGCAAAACCGCATTCACTAGAGGCGCTTTTGTCACGCTTTGAACCACTGAACTGATGGCTGAGTGGTAGCATCTCCGTCTCACACTCCGGAGACCCTGGTTCGATTTCCACTCAGCCCATCTTGCAAGTTGTTTTTATTTATAAATTGCCTTCCGGCATTTTTCGCTCACGGCCAACGCCGACGACACCGGATTTTCTGCGACACGAGCTCCTTATTGCTGTCACGTTAAAACAAAGATGATAGGGAAAGAGAGGAGGGGAGGAAAGAATGAAATCAGCGGTGAGTTCAGGAACAGGGGAGTGCAAGCGAAGCTAAGGATCCACGGCTCTTCGTTGTCGTAACGCCTCGGCTTCACGCTCCCTCACGGCGAGATCGGCACGTCGACGACAAGCCCTTTCTCGAGCGAGTTCCCGGCGGCGTTCATGAAACGCCCCCTGCTCTTCGACAGAACGATCCATCTCCCCAGCCTCCCCATCTGATTGCCCGGCGTGAACTGGCGGGAAACGGCGGGCAAGGTTGATCCAAACAGGTCGCGAAGCTTCGGGCGAAAAGCGGTTCAGTACAGATTGTCACCGACATCAGCAAGGGGGGGTTATGGGAGCAGCGATTGAAGCACGACTATGTTTGGAGGGAACAAACATTTGGAAAGAAAAAAGCGTTTAATTCAAGCGAGACACAGTTACATTCATTCAACGAAAATAATATTCCTGGTCAATTTTATATATTCGTGACGAGTTAATAAAATACAAGTTTATTCAATTTTATTATTATTAATAAATGCATTTTCTTTCGACGCCCATCGTTAGAGGGGGGCGTTGACGCCACTATCACTCGAAATGCAATGCACGTCTTGAAATGGGCAGAAAGGTGCACTCGTAAAGTTCGCCTGCTGAAATACGCCCCCCTCACAGTTTGTGCTTTCTTGCTTGTTGAAGTTTGTCTGAATTTGGTGACGCGGGTAGCTTTCTCGCTTCTTAATCTGTTCAGTCAAAGGTAGTGAGTTACGACCGCCAGATAATTTTGTCGTTTTCGTGCGACTGCGCCAGCCGACGAGCTTGGCGTACGACGATAGGATCAGCACTCTGCACCTAAAGCTTTCGTCGGCCTCCAAAGAATTATGTTCTGTGCAGGGGTGCGAAAATCGACAACCGTACGGCTGGCTTTTCCTGCATCGCTCTCCGCGCTGAAAGCTCGAAACGCCAATCAAGTCGAATGGCGGGGCATTTGAATATATAGCTCCAAAAGCAGGCCAAAAACAAAAAACAAATTTCGCGCATTCGAAAACAAAATGAGGTCACTTCTGCTTTTAACGAACATGGCGTCACATTATCTTTCTTCCGCCGGAAGTGTTCCCACCACATACAGATGGCGCTAAGCCCCATGAAACGCCGATGGACCGCCATGTTTTGAACGTATGGGCTCCTATGGAAGCTTCGCTACCAGGTACATTTACCTTGCGGCGGGCGCGACATGGCGCGCGGCGAGCAAACACGTGATCACGCCCTTTCCCTCCTCTGAATGAAGGGGACTCGCGCTTTGCGCTGCGTTTATTTCTTCACGCATATAAAGCTCCGCGTTAAGAGGAAGCTTTAGCTCGGGTGCTCCTATCTAAATACACGTAAAAGCAGAATTCGTTTTTCTCGGCAACCACAGCACCAAATTTGACGAGGTTTGTTGCATTTAAAAGAAAAACTTAAAATCTAGTGACTGTTGGTTTCGGATTTTTGATTTAGGTCGTCAATTTTTTATTAAATATTGGCAGAAATTGAAAATTTTCAAAAAACGAAACTATCAAGTTTACAACTCTGTAACTCAGCAACGAAAACTGATAATACAATTCAGTGAACTGCATCTAATAGTACATCTAAAGCGGACAAAATTGATTGGTTACACAGGAATGTCAAAAAATATAGTAAAATGGAAATATGGGTTTTGCAGAACCCTTGTAAACAACGTAACAAATTCACGTACGATATAAAATGACGTATCGAATTTGTCCGCTTTCAATGATCTGATGGATCTCGTTTACAGAACCGCAATATCTGCTCTTGAAGCAGAGTTATGAATTTGTAAACTTCGTGCTTCTATTTTTTTCAAACTTTCGAATTTTTGAAAATCTCTTTAACAAAATTCAGGATCTAAATAGAAATTCCGCGACCAACAGTCACTAGAATTTCACTTTCCCTCTCAAATGCAACAAATTTCATTAAAATCGGTCCAGGGGTTATCTCAGAAAAACGTTTTTGCCTTTTTACATGTATTAGAATAGGCCGCGTCAGAGTTGGGCCCGAGCTAAAGCTTCCTCTTAAGAGGAAGCTTTAGCTCGGGCCCAACTCCGACGCGGCCTATTCAAATACATGTAAAACGCAAAAACGTTTTTATGAGATAACCCCTGGACCGATTTTGATGAAATTTGTCGCATTTGAAAGATAAAGTTAAATTCTAGTGACTGTTGGAAGCGGAATTTCGATTTAGGGCTTGAATTTTCTTAAAACAATTTTCAAATATTTGACCGTTTGAAAAAAATAGAAGCACGAAGTTTATAAATTCATAGCTCTGCATCAAGAACCGATATCGCGGTTCTGTAAACGGCATCCAGTAGATCATTCAAAGCGGACAAATTTAATATGTCATTTTACATCTTACGTGAATTTGTTGCGTTGGTTACAACGGTTTTGCAAAAGTTGTATTTCTCTATGATTAAATTTTTTTTATATTCATGTGTAACATATCAATTTTGTCCGCTTTAGATGTACTATTAGATGCAATTCACAGAATTGTATTATCATTTTTAGTGGTTAAGTTACAGAGTTGTAAACTTGATAGTTTCGTTTTGGGAAAATTTTCGATTTTTGCCAATTTTTAATAAAAAATTGACGATCTAACTCAGAAATTCGAAACAAACAGTCACTAGATTTTAAGTTTGTCTTTTATTTGCAACAAACATCGTCAAATTTGGTGCAGTGGTTGCCGAGAAAAACGAATTCTCCTTTTACATGTATTTAGATAGGAGCACTTGAGCTAAAGCTTCCTCTTAAAGGACGCGTATGGTGAAACAACAGTGGCTGAATCGGTTAGCGTGGTAATGTTTTTTTTTTTTCAATTCCACTCGACCGCAGTACACTCATTTTCAGCAGGACAGTCACGCCAGACTGGGTAGAATAGGTAGGTGTCTTAGCTGGCCTAGTCCCTTTGTGCACAGCGTACGAGGTCCAACCCATTCAATTTAGTGACCATTGTTTGGTAATTGCCGCATTTGGAAGAAGGCAGGCAGAAAGCCGATTGAACTGGAACCTGTGGAAGTTTAATATGAAGTTTCTGGATGACGAAGGCTTTGTTAGCGTTGTAACGGAAGAATTGGAGAAGCTGCTCGCAGCACAGCCAACTAGCCTGGTAGCTGAATGGGAAGAATTTAAACAGCGGGTGAAAATGACAGCCATCGAAAAAAGTAGCTTCCTTAAGTATAATCAGAAGGAAACTGAAAGAAAACTGCGCGAGAAACTAGAATTCTTGATTAGCATTGAAAGCATCGAGGCAGGCATATTGGTCAAGGAATTAAGGGACGTTAAAAGTCCACTGGAAGGAATCGATGCCGAGAAGTACAAAGCGAGACGTGCGAAAAGTATGAAACGTGCGCTATCGGACGAAAAAAGATACGCGTGGCGGAAGGAAATCCGTTAGATAGCTTACGGGAAAGAAATCACGTCGGAAAGAAATCACTCCGCACATGTGAAAACATGCGCGGAGCAGTGACTGAGTATCTGCGAGAAGGTGGGCTCTCGCACAGGTTGTTAAACGTGCGGTTTTCGCAACAGTACTTGTGCAACGTTAGCAAGAAGAAACTATATAAGGATCTTGCGGAAAACGTGCTTCCAGTAAATTTGCGCCGTTTACCACATCGTGCGGACCCAGGAATGGATGTGCTAAATAGAGTAAAGAAAATACTAGTATCACCTTCAGTTAAAGGTTTCTTTTTTCAATAACACACCAACACAGTTGCCGTTAAGACCTGGCTTGGAGGTAAAGGCATCTTCGTACCCTGGACAACTAACTGTTAGTTATGCAAGAAACCCGAAACAATCGAACATGTATTCCTAGCCTGTTGGGGCCCGATCATTCACAGGGATCTACTCCAGTGCGCATTAAAGAAGCAGTTACCCCTTGACCTATATGGTATATGATTCGTACCAGGCGACATACCGTATGATCTAATTATGATCCTGAGCCTCCACGCTTTCTGGAAAACGAGAACGGAATTTGTGCATGCAACCCACTTGTTCGTCCTGTTCGCGACGGTTCATTAAAACAGTGGTATGTCTGAAACCAGTTTATCGTGCCCTCTCTGATCCACCAGAATGGATATTTGTACTTGATGATTTGATATCGTTAAAAAAATTTTAACTACGCATTAGCCAAAGTGCGGGTGGCACGTTTCATGCCTTGCAACCCGTGACTATAAATGACAAAGTCGCCAATATATGGAAAAAGAGTGGCTGAATCGGTTAGCGTGTGGTCTCTCAACCCAGAGGTCGGTGGTTCGAATCCACAGCCCCACAAACAATTTTTATTTTAGCGCCACATGAGTTTTTTTTTTTTTCGTATGGCCTCGCCGACGCCGACACGAGTGAGGCAATACAATCTTCGCTTGAATACAGTTCGTCTGGATAGCGTGGCGTTTTCCCATTGGAGGAGAGCATGACATTGCTGCCATTGTTCTTATCGGTACAACTGCGAATGTAAACTGTAGTGCTCTACGCAGACGTGTAAGCTGGCTTTCCTGCAGTGCGCCTTCGACACTCACGGACGAATCAGTGAGAGAGAGAAAGTTCCGCCCTAAAAATCCGACGTCTGTAGCAGCGAAACAGCACCTAAAGTCCCACTGGCTGCTACGCCACGCCGCGAGCGCGGCTCGGGGGAGCGCAGCGGTCGAAAGGGAGCACCTGCTGCCGCAGTAGTGAGCCAGTTGTTGCCCGAGGGGAAGGAGGCATTGCCGCGACACCACCCCGCTCTCGGAAGCCTGTGTTATCCGCACGCTCCTTGTCCGCGCAAGCTTCCCACTGCGTTCTAACTGCGCCTCGGTCACGTCAATCAAAATGCGCCAAGCGTCTCAACGCACTCGCTCGCCCGCGAGGAGATCACAACTCGACGGTCCGCTCAGCGGCGCTCAATTGGATAGCAATGCCTTCGTATTCTCAACACGCAAGAAGTGCCTATAAGTGTCCTCAGACTTTAACGCGACAGCGTTAAGGGCCGTGTGTCGCAGAAAATCCGGTGTTGGTGCCGGCGCCAGCGTCGGCAGAGCTGTCCGGGAGCAAAAACCTCTGTATATATTTAGATATTATGTACATGCTAGATATATGCTCTAGATACATGTACATGCATATGTACATAATATATGTACATGTATATGTTCCTTGTTATGTGGCATGCGGTATACGCGGGCTGTATTGCCATTACATAGCTAATGTTGCTCGTACCTTGTCTTACGTTCTTGAAAAACTTATTCCTCGCAATATATTTAGTTAACGCCCTCGCCAGCCTCTCGGCTCCCGCCTAACGAAAACGCCTACACCGGTGTACGACAAAATTATATCGCTGAAAAAAAAATGAGATGAAATGAAACACACCTCGACACCAGAAAAATAACGCGCTGCTTTAAAGACAGGTATACAGTATCCAAGATCATATAAAGCAGGTTTATTTGTTCCTGTTCGTCCAATAACTGCTGAGGAACAAGAAGGTACAAGCAACACCAAAAGCCACGTTCCCCAAAACACAGTTGAGAAATTGAGACTGCCCATTTTCTTCTATAACACCGTACACACAAACCACACAGAAACATACTAACTCTGCAGAAACGATAGCAGTGCGAAGTTACAACGCCACAAATATATATTTGGCACGCGTACTTGCTTGTCGTTTTCCGGTGACAGCATTTCACCGGCCAACAAATGTTAAACGTTATCGCTCAGCGCAAGACTCGCCTTTCCGTATCGAAAGCTTCTCAAATGTTAACCCGGGTTCTTTCTGTTGGCTATGTTTTTCGCCGAGCCTCGTGTGGTCAGACTGGGCGCGCGACACCAATAGCGGCGCCCATTCTAGACCTTACGCGAGCGCCAGCGATTTCGCTGGCGCTCGCGTAAGTTTATTAGTTGGTCAAGGGTGCTCTCATCCACTGGCTACTTTCATCCCTGTGTCAATATGTGCAACCCTTTCGAGAACTATCGCTCAAAGACCGCATCGTAGATAAGTCAACGACCTAATGCTAATAATGATCGCTCACGCTATTTTGTACCGGCTCGCAGAACGCAACGAGAAGGAGGAAGTGAACCCCAAGTACATCTGCCCGTTCGTTCGGCAGTACATGAGCAACTATGTCAAGAAGGGCACCGACAACGTACTCAAGGAGCCTCTCCCAACAACGGCAAGTATAAACGCGTGAACGTAAAGCGAGATTTACAGAACTGCGGCGTAAATTCGTTTTCGCGCGTTTCGTTTCGTGAAGGCACACTTGCTTGGCCTGCATTAGAATCGCATTTCTGCCATCCAGCTTCCCTTGCCGAGAAAAACTCCCTCCCATGTTCGCCGAGACAATCACTTTACATGCTTAGCCCGACGGATGTGTGTTTGCCACGGCAGCCTTTGGTTGTCACCGACTGCGCCAGTTCAACCGTGTCCCTTACACATTTACGAAAAAGAAAAATCTATTTTTGTGAATAACGGGTCCCGAATTTCTCCGTTCTCTGCATGCGCAGCGACTAAGTGCAGGGTGAAGCCTTTCGGGATTGAGCAGTAGGCGCACCAATTACAGCTTTTGCAGCCCAAGAACGATGTGCTGGCGCTTTGTTTTGCTTGCGCATTCCTGCTTTTGTAGGAAATGACCACTTGTTTCATAATTCTAAACTCCGTTTGCAATATTTCTGGCAGTCCCACAACGGAGCATGTTGGCACCCCTCTTGGCCACAGAGTGGACTTGCTCTATATATCGGAGTGCGAGAACGCTGTAACCTCGAGTTGAATATTAAACGGGCTGTTCCTTCCGCCTTCGTTTTCTTTAAGACGTGTACTTGTAAGCACTGGCAACGACGAATAATCGCTTTCTTCTTTTTTTTTTTTTGCAATGTTAGTCCACGAAGTTCTGTCCGCATCATTACTTAACATATAAAAGCTAGCGAGGTTCGAACTAACCCAGTGTTCACCGCTGGTATACGGATAACGGCGCTCCCCCTTACGTCGCACCATAACACGCTAACATGGCCCGGTTGGTACATGCCTGTTTCGTTATTTATTATCGTTTGTTTTAAATACGCATGCATTTAACAGGAAAGGGGAAGCGAGGAGCTGGCTGGCAACTGCCACCGGAACGGACACCTGCCTACTCTTCAGAAAGGAGGACAACGGGAAAGGAGAAAACAACGGGACGTGACCGAAACAGTTTTTCGTCTGTCTCCGTCACGCCCCGTTGTTTGCACTGTTGATCGTTTTCTTCGGACGTTACGCCACATGAAGATCTCGAGACCTGTTACTTGCTGGGCTCCACAGAAGCAGCGCATACTTGAGTTTCGGTACTTGCCGGTAAATTTCTGTGGCAAGGAATGCAAAAGCTACAAGGGCGCGCAACTTCTGCAACGTATATTACTGCGCCAAATAGTGCGGCGCAGTTTGACCAAGGAGGTCTTTCGCCACCATGTACAGTGTGCCGACAGTGTAACAATAACGATACAATAACAATACAGTGTGTGGACAGTGTAACAATAACGAAATCGCATATGAGGCAACTATATGTTCGTTATCTCAGCTATTCGTCATGCGCGTGTATTAGTTGCGTGCTGATATTGGCGAGAAACATTTCATTTACATAGGTATAGCGGATAATTCGTAATAGGCGGGTGTTTTAAACGTTCAGTTTGACAGCGCTATCTGTTTCGGTTTCTTGCAGCACATACTGAATCACCATAGCTTTTTACTGGCGCTTGTTTCGCATTCACTGAAACGGCGGAATAGTAGAGCAAATTAACTAAAATTCAAACGCAACACTGACGGCTGTGTTTTATGTCTCATTTTATTGTGAGTTGTAGCAAGTGAAACGCTTATTTATTTGTTTCGAAGCTCAAACAAATGTGAGTGAGCTAGACTGCGGGACTATATTCGGGAGCGCTATCAGGCGTGAGCTTTGCGTACGTGGCTACTCTTTCATTGCCACAGAAAGTTGTCCGAGAGTATAGCACTCCACTTACCGTATTTATCGTGGCACACAAATGGCCGCTTGGTTACGCAATGTACGTTTGCAAGACCTGACGTCTTTCTTTCTTTATTTTCCTCCACAGAACGGAGTGTCACCGACAGAACTCAAGCGGCTGATGTCAGAGGACCAATAAAAATTTTTGAAAAGAAAAATAGCCGCACCGGCTACATCACGTTTCACGGCTCGGTTACTTGTACATTGCCCGTCGTTGTTGACAACCAAGTCAATTCACGGTTGCGCTAGAAGACTGAAATGCTGTTCGAAATGATGTAAGTCACATATTAGTTAAAAGAAGGAAAAAAAACAGCGTCGAATTCCGTCCGCGAAAGGCAACAAGTCTCAAATTCGCTTTCACGAGAACGAAGTAAAAAAATCACCTGTCAAAGGAATTCGAATGCGTTCCCCTCTAGTACACTTAGTATATTATTAGCACGAACGCCACGTAATGCTCACTTTAGACATTCGTTTTCTTTTTCTGCCAGTTTTGACAAGTTCAGTGACAGCAGTTATTCAGTATACAGCAATCGCAAAAAAACTACCGGCGAGAGTGGCTTTAAAACGCAGAGTTTCCTGCAATAATTACTAGATGATACTCTGGCGCTGCAATCGGTCAGCTTTTTGAACTGCAGCAGACGCTGCGAACGCGCACAAACGCTACCAATTACAACGGTTCAGGCTGTCGAGGTGGCCATAGAGTTTCTCACTATAACACCTAGAGGAAAATCTGGCGCCACCGTCTATGGGAGCTTCTTAAGGGGCGCCGTGCCGTCGTGGGAATGACGGTATATGTGTCTGAGAGGCTTCTGTTGGCTGGTGTTGTAAGAGGCTTCGTCTAAAACGTGGAAATGGCTAAACAAATAACGCGTTCTTAAAGTAAAATCTTCATAAAAGGTTTCCATTCATGCATATTACATCTTTAATCACCTACAATGCATGACCAAGCGAAGAAAAGCACGAACAGACGACAAACTGTTTCAAAGCGAGCGCGAATTTTGTCGTCTGTCCTCCAACTTTAGCGGCTCGCTGATGCTTTTTACGTATAATATAATTGTGCGTGCAATCACAAGTTCTCATATGTTAAGCAAAACATGTTTTGGGGTAATAATAAAGTTAAAACAGCTTCTAACGTGCTGCTTTAGTAGAAGATGGATCATTGTTACAGACGGATTGGGGCTTGCCTGGCTCTCCGAGAACGATGCCAATCCGAAGTCACAATATACCGGCATTCCCATGGATACCACAGCGCAGCAGCGCCAGATTTCCCTCTAGGTAATATAGTCAGAAACTCTATGGAGGTGGCCAAATCAAAAGGCGCCAAGTGCCTCAAGGCACTGGCTTGCCCGCGACAAATTCATAAGGGCGGTTTATGTCCCTTGTCGATGCAAGCGTCCGTGGCGTAGTGGTTCCGAAATCTGACTTCTCTGCTGGAGGCTCTGCGCGCGAATCCTGCCGTCGGACAATTTTATTAATGTTCATTTCACGACTTATTACTCGGTACTTTCGTCGAAAATGACGAGTTTACAAAGTCACGAAGCCGTTTGAAATCGGAAGGATGAAGTTTAGGCAAACCCGTGTGCTTCCCGTAATTCTCATGCTGGTTGAACCCCCCCCCCCCCCCCCCCCCACTGCAGCTCCAGTAGACACTGTCGCCAGAGTTCCCTCTAGTACTTAATGCACGAAACTATATGGCTTAAAGGATGCCATATACTGCAGTGTTGTAACATGAGCTTCCGAAGTGTTCTTCAACTTGCGTTGACTTGCACGCTGAAGTGTGCAGCAACAACAACGGTATCTCGCAACACGAAACATGTTGCGACTGCTCGGCGTGCTAAAGCAAAGAGCGCCACTTTAGCCGAGTCTAATGCAAGTTGTTTTTATGCTTTCATGTCCCCTACCTACTCTGGAAGATTGGCCGAGAATTGGGTAGTACAAAATAATGCATTAGAATAGTAAACAAAATCCACAAAAAACTAAATTTCAAACGCAACACTGACTCCTGCGTTTTATGTCTTATTTTGATATGAGTTGCAGTGTTTGTTTGCTTGTTTGTTTGTTTGTTTGTTTGTTTGTTTGTTTGTTTGTTTGTTTGTTTGTTTGTTTGTTTGTTAAAATATAACCACTGGTTTAGTATGGGCAGGCTAGAACGAAAAGAAACAGAAGTTGGAGCGTGTGGGCAAATGAAGAATGAAAGAATAACTCAGAACATAAATATAACACAAATGAAAGTAAATTTCGCTTAGAAATATGTTGAGGTCAGAATTTATCAAATAAATTTCATTTAACCTAAAAGAAGACCTGTAATGGAGAGAAAACCTTTCCGTCGCTGTGCCCGAGAGTCAAGATACCAAAGGATAGCAAACCCAGAACACTTGGATCTAATCCAATAATGCTGTTTCTAATAATCCAATAGCGCTTTTTCTAGAACGACGAGGAGAGAGAGGGATGGGAAAAGACAGGCAAGTTAACATGGAGGAATGAAAAAGAGGAGGGAGCATCGCGCAACGCGAGTGAAGTCAAACCTCGTGGCCCAACACGTGATCGCACGTCTAAGTGCCCGTTTGGTTTTAGCTTTCCCACGCTGCAGGCAGAGCCACTGCAGGGCAGCCGAACAAGCGTGCAAATCTCGAATCTCGCTCCGTGATATCGACGGGAGAGATCACGTGGTGGGCCACCGCTGAGCAAATGTATGGTTTTCACGGAGCGTCCGCTTGCCATGGCTGGCTGCGTGACGTAACGCTCTCTCCTAAAATTTTCCTTCCTCCATGGAAGTTAGCCAGTGCATACACCGGCTGGCTACCCTGTGCTGTGGTAACAGGGGTAAAGGGAATTAAAGATGATAGCAAAACGCGCGAGCATGAAAGAAACAAAAGGAAAAGAAAGAGAAACGTCTGCAAACTAATGCGATGTGACGCACGACACTCCTCCAAGTCCGGCCCCACGTAGTCCCGCTCTAGAAAAGCAAATCCTGGCTGTCCGGCGTGCCCGCGACCGGGCCGGTGGGCTAGACCTGCCGGTTCCGACGTGGGACTAGCCGGGCGCGCGACGAGTTCGCGTCCTCGCCGGACCTGCAATAAAGTTTCTTCACTCACTCACCCACGACCCCGTGTCCTTCTGAGGTTCTAAGGCGGCTGCTGGCGCCGCGGCGAGGAAATCAATGGCTCATAGCCAGCAGTATGAGATTGGCCGAGAGTCGGGCAAATCAGTTCGCAGTGTACGGTAAGTTATAGGGCAGTAGAAATTTTTTAAAATATTAAATTCTAGGTTTTACGTGCCAAAACCAATTTCTGATGATGAGGCACGCCGTAGTCGGAGACTGCGAAAATTTGGACCACCTGGGGTTCTTTAACGTGCACCTAAATCTAAGCACACGGGTGTTTTCGCATTTCTCCCCCTTCGAAATGCGGCCGCCATGCCCGGGATTCGACCCGCGAGGCAGTAGACTACACGTAGCCGGCATCGACAAAAGCCGAGAACTTTTCCAACGTCCTCCGTCGCAGTTGCCAGCCGCGGAATCGACCACGGGTTTGGACCGTAGATACGGCCAAGAAACTTGCAGCATGTGAGTTGCTTGAGTGGCCACGGTGGTAGGTCGCCATGGCCGTGCGATGGAGGATGTGTTTGTACATATACCTTGCACTTACTATAGCTTTTCTGCCGTACTGTAAGGATGTCCACGACATTCCCTGTGTTGCAACACATTTCACATTTCAAGAGGCGTACGTTCAACGCAGCAGCACTAAGCTCAGCGACATAAATCAGCGACGCATTCGGCGACACGTAATGCTATTGCATTCGCACATCAATAATAATTAATTATTAAAACAAATAATTTGGGCAATTGCTCCGCCAGGAACAAAGAACGAGAATATGTAGCCTATAATTTCTTGCCATGTTTCAGCCTGCTAGTCGAGTGGTTCAAGTTGTAGAAATCCTCGCTATGCTTTAGAACAGTTACTATGTTAAGTATAAGGTCGTTCGGGGAATAATTTCCGACGATACAGTGCTAAAATCCTGCTGCACAGCATTCTTTTGTTACAGGCAAACCTTTGTGTAGTGTGCCTTTAGCTCTTGCCTGTATTCTCAGCAGTGTTTTAATATTTTCCATTATGTATCCCTATTCATTTCATTATTAATATTCATTTCACGTTGGCAAATCTCCAGTAATATCCTTGTTTACTTATCACTTCTTTTTCTAACGTTCACAGACACGAACCATGAACTGTAGAGGTTCTGCAGGCTGGTGAAGCTTCCTCGGTAGCGTTTTTATTGACCCTCCTCCAATTTGATTCAATTCAGTCACTGATCTGACTAAATTTTAAAACAAAAATTACAACCTTGTCGCAAGCGGCACTAGGTCAACAGAAAACATCAAAATAATTGAAGATAACACAGCGTTCTGGACATGGCTCGCTATACGGAATACGTGTTTATAAAAATTAAGCTAAGTGTTTCAGTAGCCTTCAGTAGCCTAAAAAAAGAAAGAAAGAAAGAAAGAAGAAAGACGCCAGGCCGGGGGATTATTTTAGAAAAACCAGACGCTAAGCGAGGTGCAATATATTCATACCTAGAAACGATCTATCATGCATCCCGGGCTCCAAATAGAACCCAAAAAAATATGGCAGTATACAGCACTCCAGAAAATACGTAGAAAGTTTTCGACAGACAAATAAAAAAAAATTTAGGGTGTCCGAGACACGTGGCTCAACGGGCAATCACCGAGAGAAGCAAGGTCCGTGCAACGCCGCATACATTATTCCAACGAACGAGTCAAGTGGTTTCCTAGAAGTTCATTTTATGCGAGGCATATTACTAGAGCTCAACCCAGCTCCTCAGGCGCGGCGGTGTCGCCTTCAAGGCTGACCACGTGCCACCGTGACGTCACGACAGAGGAGAAACGGGGCTCCAACTCGCGCCGTCGCTCGCGGCGTCGCGGCGGCATGTAAGCAGCTGCGCTTGTTTCTAGGTGGCTTTGGCTCAACTCTTGCAAGATGGGTTGGTTGGGAATCGAACCAGGGTCTCCGGAGTGTGAGACGGAGACGCTACCACTGAGCCACGAGTACGATGCTTCAAAGCGGTACAAAAGCGCCTCTAGTGAATGCGGTGTTGCCTTAGAAACGAGCTGTTTCTAAGGCTCAGGCGTGCGTCGCTTGCTCAGGCGCACATTTCGTTGCCGCGCCGAACGCTGCGTTGCTCGACGCTCACCGCGTCCAATGCGGGGCGCGTAGTCGCTGCGCCGTAGCCCATTGTCTTACACCCCTTGACGGGTCGACGGGAACGCTGTCGCGTTCCACTCTTGAAGGCGAAGCAGAGTAACGCATGAGTTGTTTCTTCGTCTAGCCGAACCAAATATAGCCAAGCAACAGCAGTTCACCAGGCTAAACAGTGGTTCAACAACTAAAATAAAGGCTAGTATGCTTCGCATCCTGGGCTTAACCTTAGCTAAGCCACAGCCATTTTTCCGACCTCGAGACGCATTATGCAACGAAAAACATCAGAAATAAATGAAAGACTCGGCTTCGTGCCTCACCCGGTCATTGCAAATGGCTTCGAGATGCGATAGCGGCGGCACATCCGGCGTTCGTCGAACTTTACCCGTTCTGAATTCAGCCGCAGACGAAGTGATAAGTTTCACGACGACAGGAAAGAATGGTAAAGAAAGCGTTCTGAAGAACCATTCGCCGCCATCTACAGATAAGAGGCCGAGCCCGCCTCAATAAACACGCTTGACTTATACAAAGTGAATCGTGCTAGATGAGCACATGATCGAGCAAATGAATGAGTGGGGAAAAAATCGGAGGATGACAATTTCACCTGTTCGAAGAGGCGAGGGGCAAGGTGTTTTGGTGACGGGGATGTCCTTTGTGGATTTCGTGCCCAGCTCATTCACCTGCTCGTACAATGACCTTTGCATCTCTCTCTCTATCTCACTCTCTCTCTCTCTCTCTCTCTCTCTCTCTCTCTCTCTGTGTGTGTGTGTGTGTGTGTGTGTGTGTGTGTGTGCGTGTGTGTGTGCGTGTGTGTGTGCGTGTGTGTGTGTGTGTGTGTGTGTGTGTGTGTGTGTGTGTGTGTGTGTGTGTGTGTGTGTGTGTGTGTGTGTGTGTGTGTGTGTGTGTGTGTGTGTGTGTTTGTGTGTGTGTGTGTGTGTGTGTGTGTGTGTGTGTGTGTGTGTGTGTGTGTGTGTGTGTGTGTGTGTGTGTGTGTGTGTGTGTGTGTGTGTGTGTGTGTGTGTGTGTGTGTGTGTGTGTGTGTGTGTGTGTGTGTGTGTGTGTGTGTGTGTGTGTGCGTGCGTGCGTGCGTGCGCGCGCGCGTGTTTTAGAGGAATCTGTTATGAACTGGCACGCATCAAGCTCCAGCCGGGCCGCATCCCGATGGAGGTATTAGAAACGCTCGTGCATTTTTAGGTGTCATGTCAAAAAGTGTTAGATGCTACAAATAAATACGGTGTCTCACCGTGGCCTCACTCGTGAGTCATGAGGGAATTGCAATTACTTTTCAAATTAAAGCGTTGAGTGAAAGAAAACTTTATAAGTTACAGCATATATATATATATATATATATATATATATATATATATATATATATATATATATATATATATATATATATATACATTAAGCAGAAGCCAACAAACACTGACACCACATAGGGGACATTGCTGGTGCTTAATCAATGAAAATAAAGAAGCGATAAATTAATGGAAATGAAAGTGGATGAAAAAACAACTTGCCGCAGGTGGGCAACGATCCCAAAACCTTTGCATTTCGCGTGCGATGCTCTACCAATTGAGCTACCGCGGCGCCGGTTCCGCATCCACTTTCTTGGGTATTTATGTTTCCCTAGTAGAACCCTGGGAGCGTTAGCCAGCACCACCACTCACAAACCTTGGCGGCGGATGAGGAACATCCTTTCTGCCGCAGGCATCACCAGAGCGTGACCTTTTTTATGTGTGAAGGCCACCGGTCACTAAACCCACACATGTTACCTCAAGGCATCAATGTTGGCGGATTCGAGACCCTCCGTATGTAGAACCCTGGGCTAACACTCCCAGGGTTCTACTAGAAAACATAAACACCCAAGAAAGCGGATAGGAAATGGGGCCGCGATAGCTCAATCGTGAGAGCATCGCACGCGTAATGCGAAGATAGTGGGATCGTTCCCCACCTGCGGCAAGTTGTTTTTTCATCGACTTTCATTTCCATTAATTTATCGCTTCTTTATTTTCTGTTATTGGGCACAAGTAATTTCCCCTATGCTGTCCTTGGTGTCAGCGTTTGTTGGGTTCTTATGATATGACTAATAAAAAATCGAGCACCTCGGTTAACCACCTTCCTTCTCGTTTATATATATATATATATATATATTTCAATGGGTCAAACGTATTTAGAAAGACGAGAAACAACTTCACGGTTATCTTTGGATTATTTACCCGACACTATCGGTCGCTGGAAGGGCGTTTTTCAAGGGATACAGTATTTTCTCGCAACAGTCTTTTTATATATTTAGGAAGAGAAAGGTACCATATTTATAAAAAGAAATAAAATATATATATATATATATATATATATATATATATATATATATATATATGAGAGAGAGAGAAAAGAAAGAGGGTTAACTGAGGGGCTCAATTCTTATTATTCGTAAAGGAAGCCAGAGAGAGAGAGAAGGGAGAGAGGTGCAGAGACGTGTACGGACAGTACTTGAGTTAAAGCCGCTCGCGCAAACCAGATGATCTGGGAAAGCACAAAAGTGCCTCGCGGGCCTTCTGAGCCGATGATTGGTGGGGATGGTGCTCTAATAATAATATAATATTTGGGGTTTTACGTGCCAAAACCACTTTCTGATTATGAGGCACGCCGTAGTGGAGGACTCCGGAAATTTTGACCACCTGGGGTTCTTTAACGTGCACCTAAATCTAAGCACACGGGTGTTTTCGCATTCCGCCCCCATCGAAATTCGGCCGCCGTGGCCGGGATTCGATCTCGCGACCTCGTGCTCAGCAGCCCAACACCATAGCCACTGAGCAATCACGGCGGGTAGGGATGGTGCTCTAGTACTGTCTGTTCACTCAGAGGACGATCACCTAATTTCCTCAATCTGTAGGTCAAAGATTGTCTTTGCGCTTGAAATTGAGGACAATGACACAATAAGTGGCCAATGTTCTCCTCGCATTCGCAAAGATCACACAACCAACGACACCAAGGACAACACAGGGGAAATTGTACTTACTAATTTAATTAAAGAAATAGTAAATTAACAGCAATGAAAGTGAATGAAAATTTTCTTGGGTATTTGTTTTATTGCTCGAACTAACCTTGGGAGTGTTAGGCAGCGCCACCACTCACATACCTTGGCTGCAGATATGGAACATCCTTCCTGCCGCAGGCGTCACGACTACGTGATCTCTTATGGGTCAAACATCACGTACTCGTGAGGCCTGCGGCCGGAAGGATGTTCCACATCCGCCGCCAAGGTTTGTGAGTGGTGGCGCTGCCTAACACTCCCAAGGTTAGTTCGAGTAGTAAAACATAAATATCCAAGAACATGGATGAAGAAATGGCGCCGCGGTAGCTCAGTTCGTTAGAACATCGCACGCGTAATGCGAAGACGTGAGCCCAACCTGCGGCAAGTTTTTTCATCCACCTTCATTACCGTTAATTTACCATTTCTTTAATGAAAGTAGTAAGTACAAGTAATTTCCCCTGTGTGCTCTCTGTTGCTGCCTTCGTATATATATATATATATATATATATATATATATATATATATATATATATATATATATATATATCGCGAAAACACAATTGCAGACCATTCTCAAACGGAAACAAAAAGGGAAAATTAAATCTTGCTTGCATTCTCATTACTTTACCACGGTAAAATATCCGCTATGCATTGTTTTTGTTACGCTGTTACCGTTTTTTGTTCCTTTTTTGCTCCTGCGTGTGTGGCAAGAAAGCATGTATGTATGTATGTATGTATGTATGTATGTATGTATGTATGTATGTATGTATGTATGTATGTATGTATGATGTATGTATGTATGTATGTATGTATGTATGTATGTATGTATGTATGTATGTATGTATGTATGTATGTATGTATGTATGTATGTATGTATGTATGTATGTATCCACAGGTGACAGGCAATGCTTCACTATGGTGCAACCCCTGCACCTTTCCTCGAGTCTGTCAAAACATCAAAGGATGCATTTCAAAAATGGCAATGGCACAGGATTTCCGTCGTACATATTAACGACCGTAGACTCCAGTTCTGCCGTACAGCACGAGTCCACGTAGGAGTCACCAAATAATATTACATGCCAAAATTACTAGACGAAATACCGGTGCCTCTGCCTGCGCTTGGCATGGCGTGCCTCGATGCAATTGTCGACGTTGAATCGATGCCCTTAAGTGTGGCACCAGTACGGCAGTTCACTCAGCATGAGAACGATGAGCACGAGCGCTCATCCACAAGTTCGAGACTAGTTCTTCACTCACGCTAGAGGGGCCTAAAGAGGTTGGCCTGTGGTAACAGTCCTCCATGCCTAACACTCTGTTTAAAGGGAAGGGGGGAAATGAGGAAGAATTCCAGCAGAATTCATTTCACCATTAATGTCGACCTTAATGCGATTATCACTGAAGCAATGTAAGAACACATCGTACTGCTACCGCCGAGACGCATCACGTCTGAGGCGTGTACTGCGGCCGCCTACCCTTTCCCCCCTTCTGTCCGCCCATCCCGCGCTCCAGCACAGAGTGAATTAAACAGAAAAAAAAAGAGAAAATCGATTCGCCATCCCGGCCCTGTGAAAGTGGATGCCCAGCGAAGCTGGTTAAAACCACCACTGCAACTGCTGATGGAGGTGAGCAATGCTTTATTGCCTTAGAGTAATGCCGGTAATGGTAATTTTGACAGCACGCCGCCGCCCATAGAGGTGCTGCAACAACCTTTCAATCAGTTCTTCGGCTGGTTCTTCTATACACGAAAGGCTACGGAAATCACTCTGCGCGTCGCAAGCTGCCGTCAGCGCGGCACGTTGCGCAACAGTAATCCCTACCGGGAAATGTACGCGGGGAGCGCTACGTGCTTTGCATTGTTATCAGGAGCGCCTTATATATATATATATATCCAATTGCGTGGATCAGATGATTGCTTCGTACTCGTTCTTTTATTGAAACCTATGTTGTTCTGTATGTTGAGCGCGTGACTCCAAAGAATGTGTGCCCTGCCCTCTTCACTTTGCTGACTGCTTGAAGCCTCCGTCCGTCTTACGGTGGGGCGAGCCAGTGCTCCTGGCCCTGCACTGCTGCCCACATTTTTGCTGCCGTAGGCGAACACGAAAAAAATGCCGACCAACTATAGAGGCCAACAGCTTCTCCCCAAAACGAGTATTCACTCCGGTAGATCATGAAGGCAATGACAGACTAGCCTATAGCGGATGCGCAACCGCGGACGAACGTTTGCGGCTCCGCAGATGGAAGAAAAAATCACCGTGAAAAGTCTCACCTGACGACAGCATGCTCAGCTTTGTGCGGCTGAACTTCAATGCTCGCCGCATGTTTCGCCAATCTGTTCTCGCTTCGCAGGAAGCGACTACACTGAAAGCGCTCGCCATACCCGCAAACACACGAGGTTAAACTACTCAACCAGAGTGCGGCGAAGCAGGTGAGGTTGAGGGAAAGGGGAGAGGAGCGGTCGTTCATATTTTTCGCCGACGCCCCGACAACGACAGCGGCAGCCGGTTGCTCCGATCAGACCGCGGTGGAACTCAACAAAGGGTGACCCGATAACTGTGAGCAGCGAGAACGGTAAGAGCACGTGTTTAAACCCATGCATATGTACGCTTCGCTTTTCTTTTTTTTTAAGTGAATTTTTAAAGTTTACCCGTACATGCAGTTTACCCGTTGCATGCATAATTATACATATTGAGCTAGTTTACTCTCAGAGGTGAACATTTATCGCACAAGAAATGAAAATGAATATTTGACTAAACAAAGTTTCGCTAATTAACTCTTAAGCTAATTACTTTAGGCAGATATTGTAGTTTACGTATTGTAGCCGGTGATTTCTGAAGTCATATCTCCTTAGTACCAATCGGCTCTTCTTTTTTTTTTTTTTTTTCCTGCGCTTCCCTCTGCCGCGCGCCACCGGAAACGTTTTGCAAGGGTGCCGGGGGCTTGCAGCTTGATTTGTGTACCTGCGCCCATTTTGAGTGCGCGTCATTCGTGAGTTTCGTAAATCGCGATTCATTATAAATAGCTCCTCAGGGGCAGCACGTTGTTCCTGGAGGCCATGTAACGCTCACCGACTACTAGGTGAGCAGGCCTCTGAGTGTGCATGCTGTTCTGACAGTGCGGCCCATAAAGGCACGCTGGGTTCCCTCTTCCGACGCTGCTGCCTTGGAGTTTATGGCCGCTGACTTCTGCACTTGCACCTCACTTTTTGTATTCTTTTTACACGTTCTTTAGATATTTCGCATATTCAACAAGTCTTCGAGCGCTGCCTTCCGCGTTGGATTTACCAAAACTGTGTACTTGTTTACATCTACATCTGCAGCCGCCGATCGTTGTTAGCGATAGATATTGGGGGAAAGGTACATTGCTGATATGAAATAACGCCAAAACGTAGCTAGACATACATATCTACGCATATGAGCTGCAATATTCTATTCTACGAGCCAAAATTAGCGGCCGAGCCACTTAAACAACGGTAACTGTGATCCAGATACATATATTTCGGTATGTTAATTTATCACTGATTCTTGCTTTTCTTTAACTTCGTCATACTTACAGTTTGAACGAGCCACAAAGCATTATCAGAGAAAACTGTGCTCGCATAAGGACTCGTTCTCTCGCGAAAAAACGGATGCCATCGATCGCTGACACCGTCGCTATAACTGAGCGAGCCAGTTGTTTATTCTGCTGTACCGATTGCAATCTATCGTGTTTCCCGTTTGACGGAGAGGTAAAAAAAAGTGCTTCTCTGGAATTATTAAATGTGTCAGCATAACAGCAAGTACGTTCCCACCCGTCTACGTAGCGAATGCGATCGATAGCGTATGCGGGATAGGCGAGGTACAGATGTCAGCACAGCGCAATGTCGCCAGTCGCCATTTGCCGCTTTTTGTGTACGCACCGTGCAAATTGAAGAGTAGTTGATATCAAATCGCTAAGGCCAGAATTGGACTATAAAAGCAGGTTCCTTCGTCTTAACAGTTTACTTTGCAGTTCAGGTCCGCCCACACGTACTCAGTACTTACTCTCTCCCTTTCTTCCTCTTTCTATTCCCATTTCCCCCAGCCCCTGCAGTGTAGGGTAGCAAACCGGATGCTGTTCTGGTTGACCTCCCTGCCTTTCCTACCCTTGCTTTCTCTCTCTCTCAGGTCCGCCGGTAGCGGGTGCACCAACTCGACGGCGTCAGGCCTAACCTCTGCTAAACAGAATCAACATTGGTTCAAACTTCATGTGCACGGCTTGAGAGGGTTGAAGCTTGTGCCTTTCAACTTCGCAGACATGTTCTGACACATTTTGAGCGCGATTAATTATGCATACAAGTGAAGTTGTTGTGGCTTTCGCGTTGTCGGTTCGACGGCCGATCGCGCGCGGTTTGGTCGAAGGATGGTCGGAGGAGGAGGAATAAACTTTACTTTAGGAAATCAGATTTGAGACCTAGGCCTCTCTACCTAGATGACAGCCTCGAGCCCTTGGGCCCTGGGGGCATCTTCGGCCTGCTGCATCGCCTTAATTTGGTCTTCCGGTGCACAGCTGAGCAACGTGGTCTCCCATCGCACTGCAGCTCTCTGGTCTTGTGTATTTTGTTTTGCGTGGGTGTCCGAGGACAAGCCCAAAGGATATGTTGTAGGTCCGCCCTTTCTCGATAGAATCTACAGCTATCTGTGTAAAGGTCCGGGCAGTAGCGGCGGTAGGCCACGGGGTTCGGATATGCATACTGTTTGTAAAAAGGCGCCACGCCGCCGCTTGCCGTCCGCTTAGCGAGGAATGTGCCGAAGAGAAATGGGCCCTTCCCAATTTATAGTGTTTGGTGATCTCGTTAAAGCTGATCATCCTGTCTCGCTCAGTTCCCAGTATTTGCACATCACCTGCTCGGCCCGTCAGTTCTGGACCCAGGTCGTAGGCTGTTTCGTTCCCGGGAAGGGAGGTGTGTCGGAACGCTGATTTTGTTGGTGCCGTCGACATGAAAGGCGGTCGCAGTATACAACTCGCGCTCATCGGTTGCGTCGCTGTAGACCTGGTATGATGAGATGGTCTCAGCGGCACACATCTGCTGAACAATCAATCAATCAATCAATCAATCAATCAATCAATCAATCAAAGCTTTATTTCAGTTTGCACTACAGTGTGCCGTACAAACAGGGGGTAAGAGAAGAAAAGCAGTCTATACGACCGCTTGACAAAGCTCTCGAACCCACTTCACAACATTGACAGTTGCGACAGGAGAAAAAAAAAGGAAAAACTTCAGCAATATTAAAGTACAATATGTGTAGGGCACTGAAGTACCTCGGACATTGTGAGCACAAGAGTTACGTAGATCTTTATACAATGATATATGGAACTTCAAATGCAATTATACCATGTAGTGAATACTCGCATATTAAATACATGGTGCAAAAAATATTTGTATTAACGTGAAACAGTGTAACCTTATAATAATAAAAGAAAAGTCAAATGCTCTAGAATATAAGGCCAACGAGAGCTAAGTCACGATTGAGTCTCGAATAGCAGAAAATGACGTATAGCATAAATTATCATAGAATTCCGTGGTTAAACATTTAGACAATATGTACATCAGCATTGCGAAACCATAGTTAGTTCTACAACGAGACAATGTATAAGTATGTCGTTTTCTAGTTTCACATGGCGTAATATGCGGAGGGAGTTTTACTATGCCATTAAAGGAGGGATCACTTTTTGCTGTCGTTTTTTATAAAAACAGGCAAACTTCTATTCAAAGAATTTATTTACACCAACAATATTATATTTTAAGCGTAGGGGAAGTGTTGGGACGCCATATCAGGTATCAGCAATTATCCGGAGCATTTTTTTTTTGTTGAAAAACAAATAATTTTTGAACATTCGAAACAATGGTGTTAACCGAGAATAGAAAGCAGTAATTTAGGTATGGGTAAAAGAAAAAGTAGTATACACTTAGCTTACTCTTGACGGGTAAACTATGTCTGTTGCGTAAAAAATTCCGATAAATCTGGAAAGAGTAATGCAAGTTATATTTATGTAAGCGCCCCATGTCACAGTAGTAGTAAATACTACATTAAGAGAAGTGAATTCATCAACATGATCAATATTACTATTATTTAACACTATATGCAGTGGATTAGATATGTACTTGTTCTTCGAGTGAAAAACCATTGCCTTTGTTTTACCTTCGTTAATTTTTAGTGCATTGTACAATTACCATTTCGCCAATAATTAAAGAACTCGATTAGCAGTGTCAGTTATATTCAGAATGTTATCGGACGAAAAAAAAACTAGGAATGTATCATCTGCATACCTAATGAATTTTGGCTCTTTAGTGATATTAATGATGTCATTGACCTAAATATTCAAGAGCGGAGGTCCCAATAAACTGTCTTGCGGGACCCCATTTCTGATTTGCAGGACTTCAGACGAATAGTTTCCAATTGCTACTTACTGGGAAGGGGAGTTTAAGTATGAGTTAAATACATTAAGGGCGTGCCCCCGCACACCATAGTGTCCTAGTTTTGCGAAAAGAAGCTCGTGGTTGAGCGTGTCGGACGCCTTGCTGAAGTCTACAAATATTCCTAACGTTAGTAGTTGGGATTCAAAGTTATTTAGTATATTGTAACGAACATTTAAGGGAGTTCAAACACAGCTATTTATTGTGGGCTAACTTGTGCCCTGGGGGTAAATAAAAAGGACTGCCGCGTTCTAAACAGGGGATCAAAAATGCCTTCTTCTCCCTCGAGCGTCGCTTCACCTCTTCTTCTTCTAGTACACGCCGACAACGGCCACCTACGATGCGAGTGCGTGCGGAGAAAAACAAGTGCCAAGTGCCATTATTTAGTCTTCTTTTTCTCCAATTCGCCGTTGTCCTCTTCGGGCGCATGAACCTGCGCGCGTTGTTTAAACATATTTCTGCCTTGTATAATTATCCCCCCTCCAAAACGCACCGTCCCGATGCTAAAGCGACGAAATTGTTCACAAGCTGTTGTCCATACTGAAGTGGTATATGGCACAGAATGGATGACTGGTAGAATATTCACTGCCTGTCATAATATGGCTTGAGTCTGATCACATCTACAGTTTCGGTGCGACGCCGGCATCGTGATGAGCTCACTTGTCCTTCTGGTGTAACTTCGTAGTTCAGGGGACTGATGCAGCGAAGTACTCGGTAAGGGCCGAAATAACGGCGCAAAAGCTTTTCGGACAGGCCGCGCGTCCGCACGGGAGTCCACACCCATACTCTGTCGCCTGGAGCATACTCGACTTCCTTTCACTGCAAATTGTATCGGTCCGAGTCGATGCGCTTCCTTTGTTGAATGCGATGTCGCGCCAGCTGACCTGCTTCTTCGGCCCTCTGTGTAAAGTCGCTGATGTCAGGGTTCTGTTCTGTACTGCCGCTGACAGGCAGCGTTGCATCCAAGGGTGTGGTAACTGTTCGACCAAAAACAAGCTGGAATAGGGATACTTGAGTGGTCTCTTGCAATGCGGTATTGTAGGCGAATGTTGCATAGGGTAGCATCTTGCCCCATGTACGGTGCTCTAAGTCTACGTAAATTGACAACCTATCGGTCAGCGTCCTGTTCAATCGCTCGGTTATCCCATTTGCTTGAGGGTGATAGGCAGTTGTTTTCCTGTGGCTCGTATAAGTCAGTTTCATAATGGATTGCGTCAAATCGGCTGTGAACGAAGTTCCTAGGTCCGTGATAATAATTGCAGGGGCACCGTGTCGTAATACTATCTTGGTGACAAAGAATTCAGCCACTTAAACGGCCGTTGCACTGATTAGAGAGGACGTCTCGGCATATGGGGTTAGGTAATCAGTCGCTACTACAATCCATCGTTTCCCTGATGACAATGTCAGAAAGGGACCGAGCAAGTCCATTCCTACTTGTTCGAACGGGGCTCCTGGAGGTCCTATTGGTTGAAGGAGGCCTGCGGGTTTTAATGGAGGCGTTTTGCGTCTTTGGCAATCCCGACATGTTCGTACAGAATGTTGTACTGAATTCAATAGCTTTGACCAGTAGCACTTAGCATGAATTCGGGCGAACGTTCTGCTCACTCCAAGGTGTCCTGCTGATGGGTCATCGTGACAGGCTTCTGATCGGAAGATTTCGGATCGCAAAGCTGAAGGAACGACGAGTATAAATTTCTCTGTGCTGTGCTCAAAATGTCTTTTGTACAGTACACGATTTTTCATTACATACGATGACAATTCCCGGAAGGAAACTCGCGGAACATGGGCAGGGTGTCCCTCGAGGTACCTGATGAGTAGGAGCAACTCGGCGTCAGACTGTTGGTGTTTGGCCATCTCAGATGTGGTCCCGGCTCCAAGAAATGGAAAGTCGTGTCCATCTTTCACAGGAGCAGATTCGACCGGCGCACGTGATAAACAATCAGCGTCACTGTGCTTGCGACCTGACTTGTACACGACCGTTATGTTGTATTCCTGCAGCCTCAGACTCCATCTAGCAAGTCGTCCAGAAGGATCTTTCAGGTTTGCAAGCCAGCACAGTGAGTGATGGTCGCTGATTGCTCGGAACGGCGGTATAAGTATGGTCGGAATTTTCTTATGGCCCATATTACTGCGAGGCATTATTTTTCTGTGACTGAATAGTTGGTTTCAGCCCTCGAAAGAGTGTGGCTAGCGTATGCAATCACTCTTTTTTCTCCGTTTTGCCATTGCACGAGGACGGCACCGAATCCTAAATTGCTGGTGTCTGTGTGGATTTCCGTTTCCGCTTCCTCATCAAAGTGCGCAAGGACCGGGTGGTTTTGAAGTCGCCGTCGTAGCTCATTGAATGCACCTTCTTGATCACTTAGCCAGACGAAAGGCATATCTGCTTTCGTTAATCGCGTTAACGGCTCGGCAATATTCGAAAATTTTTTTGATGGAGCGCCTGTAGTACGCACAAAGTCCTAGGAAAAGCCTAACGGCCTTTTTATCGGTTGGTGTAGGAAACTTTTCTACTGCTGCGGTCTTCTCAGGGTCAGGATGCATGCCTTCGGAACTAATCACATGGCCGAGGAAGAGGAACTCATGGAAGCCGAGGTGACATTTTTGTGGCTTTATCGTCAGCCCTGCTGAACTAATAGCTTTGAGCACAGTCCTTAGTCGTTCGACATGCTGAACAAAGGTGGTAGAAAAAATCACGACATCATCAAGATAAACCACACAGGACTGCCACTTTAACTCGGAGAGCTCAGTGTCCATCATCCGCTAAATGGTGGCAGATGCGCAACAGAGGCCGAACGGAAGTACCTTGAATTCGTATAGTCCGTCTGGTGTTACCAGTGCTGTCTTCTCACGATCTCGTTTCGTCCACTTCTATTTGCCAGTATCCGCTTTTGAGGTCGAGAGAGGAAAAGAATTTCGCATCCCGTAGTCTATCGAGGGTGTCATCGATCCTCGGAAGCGGATAGACATCCCGCTTTGTGACGACCTTTAGCTTCCGATAATAAACGCAGAAGCTCAAGGTCTGATCCTTTTTCTTTACGAGCACCACAGGCGAAGCCCACGGGCTGGTCGATGGTTGAATTACGTCGTCTCTAATGGTTTCTTCGACTTGTTTGTTGATGATCTCTCTCTCTCTCTTTCCTTCGGTGACACTCGATAGGGATGCTAGCAAACAGGTCTCACAGCTTCGTTGACAATGATACGGTGTTTGGAGATGGATGTTCTCTAGACTTTAAATTTTGTTGAGAAACACGAGGCGAATTCTCGTACAAGGTTCTCTATTTGCTGCTTCTGGCTCGGTGATAGTGCTGCTTCGATGTTGCCGGATGCGAGTATGGAGTCTACGTTGTCAAAATCCAGTAGTGCAGCATCAGAAGGGCTCAAAGCCGTAATCTGTTCATAATCGTTAAGGCGGGCAATGACGGTTCTCTTCAAGCACGCTGGACTTCATTCCCAAAATTAGTCAGGAAGACATTTGAACACCCGTCACGCAGCCGAACAAGACCCCTTGCCATGCAGATCAATTTTTCGAGTAAAAGCCCAGTGTTACTGTCTGCTATTCCTTCATAGTCGCTGAATAAGGTGCTTAAGGCGACAGCTACGCTGGATCTTGGGGGTATCGTGAAGTCGTCGTTTATAACCTGAAGTGCATCAAATTGTTCTTCACACTCGAACATCGCGATGGCGTGCTTCGTTGAGAACGACACACAGGATTGCTGCAAGTTGATTACTGCACCATTCGCCTGCAAAAAGTCAATAGCAATCATTAAATTCCTTGAGCATTCTGACAGGACAATGAAACTGGCGACGTATGTACAGCCGCGTATTCCGATTCTAGAAGTGCATCTGCCCACCGGGTTGAAAAGGTGTCCTCCGGCGGTTCTAATTTGCGGTCCTCTCCAAGTAGTCAGAACTTCTTTCAGTCTTCTGGCAAGTACTTTACTCATAACGGAATGGTCTGCGCATTTGAGTACTAAAGCAGTAATTTCGCAGCCGTCTATAAACACACATAAATCGGAAGCAACGTCACTCTCTCCGCAACTGCTCTCGCGTCCGTCGTTATATTTCAGAATCAGCGCTGGAGGCTCCGTTCTTGCGTCGACAGCGGCCTCACCTCCACAGGTCGCCGGTATTAGTTTTCCCGACGTGGGCTTTGGGAGCGTCGCCTTGTGGTGCTTGAGGATAGACGCGGGCTCGGTGATCGATACCTCAGCGGCACTATTGACCGAGGTTGATGTTGCTGTGAATACTGTGGGCTTTGGCGCGTTGACAAATACTACTGGATTTGAAAAGGGCGTTAACCGTTACTTGGGCAAGGAGCGTTTACGGAAAACCCCCGAAGTCCTGCTCTGCGGTATTCGCACATGCTGTAGAGATGACCAGCTTCGCCGCAGTGGTAGCACAGTGGGATTCTGTCAGGAGGGCGCCATATGTCAGCCTTCCGGGATATCGTCTCAGGCGGAGACGGCAAGAACCGAGGTTCCGGTACATGCGCAGTTGCCGCGACGAAAGTACGTCCTGGAGGTCCTCTGAGTACCTCGGCGTACGATACCGTCGGCCGTACCGGTGACGACGCTTGCGGCTGTGCTGGTGGGTGCTGTTCGCGGACGGCTTGTCTCACTTCTTCGCGAACCACTTCTGCTAACGAAGAGACCACTGTGGGGTCATTGTTCAGCTGTTGTCTCTGGAGCTCTTCTCAAACCACAGATCTTATGAGTTCTCGTAAGACCTCGACGCTGTTCCCGAACATTGCCGACATCGCATCCATAGAGGCCACGTTCCTATTGCGGTTGTAGAGTCTCGCTCGCTGTTGAAGTGTCCTTTCCATAGTTGTCGCCTCGGAGTGGAATTCGGCGAGGGTGCGTGGAGGGCTGCGAACCAAACTGGCAAAAACCTCCTGCTTCACACCGAGCATCAGGTGCCGAAGCTTCTTGTCCTCGCTCATGCTCGGTTCGGCCCGGCGGAATAAGCGGGACATATATTCGAGATACATTGCCACGCTTTCGTTGTTTCGTTGGCTTATTGCTTGCAAAGCGGCTTCAGTTCTTTCCCGGTGGTCTGTGCTCGGATACGTGGCCAAAATCTCCCGTCGGAAGTCATCCCACGATTTGAGGACAGCATCATGGTTTTCAAACCACGTTCGCGCACAGTCTTGCAACGCGAAGTAAACGTTGCGGAGGTTCCGGTTTTTGTCCCATCCAATGTAGTCCACGAAGCGCTCGAAGCCCTCCAACGAGACCTCGGCGTCTTCAAAGGTGTCGCCGTGAAAAGGCTCGGGCGTTCGCGGCTGATCAACGACGATGCGGATTGAGGCTGTCTGGGATGTCATTTCAGTACTGTCTGCTGCTGCTACTATAGTTTGCTCCGGCAAAAGAGGAAACTCAGGCGGCTCACCACGTAGGCGACAGCTCGTGCGCTGGTGGACAGGCGTGAGCTCGTTGCGTCTGAAATGGCGTGGCTCCGGGCTGCTTTCTCCAACTCGAATTGGGCTGGAAATCATTACCCAGCACCTCCACCAGAATTGTAACGAGCAGTTAAGGGAGTTCAGACACAACTGTTTATTGTGGGCTAACTTGTGCCCTGGGGGTAAATGAAAAGGACTGCCGCGTTCTAAACAGGAGATCAGCAATGCCTTCTGCTTCTTCTTCTCTCTCGAGCACCGCTTCACCTCTTCTTGTACACGCCGACAACGGCCACCTATGATGCCAGTGCGTGCGGCGAAAAACACGTGTCATTATTTCGTCGTCTTTTTCTTCAATACGCCGTTATCCTCTTGGGGGGGGGGGGGGGGCGGCACGAACCTGCGCGTGTTGTTTAACGATGTTTCTGCCTTGTATCAATATGTTCTTTTTGATCAAGTAGTGCGTGTTCTGTTGATCTATTGGGAGTAAAACCACTCTGATGGTCAGTAATTACAGAGTGCTTGAGAAAGAAACGATGCAGACGGCAACGAATTATTTGTCCCAGTCCCTTTGAGAAAAGCGGAAGGATCGATATAGGCCTATAATTCCACAAAATATTGATGTCGCCTTTCTTGTAAATGGCTGCAACTCTTGCTAGCTGCATATCTGCGGTAAATATATGTGTTATAAGTAGTGGACGAGAAAGACTAATGGATATTTTACCGGCCTGCTTTGGACATTAAATGAGTCTAAGCTCTAGCTATCGTGTAAAGCATTAAAGGTGGATAATACCTCATTGTGGTCTGTTGGCTCAAAAAAATAGTGACTGTGGTGTTCGGTTACCTCGAAAACAGTAAAAGTTAAGATTGTAGCAGCTTCCACCAACCTGGGAAAGTAGGAGGAGGAGAAATGAAGAGAGAAGGCAGGCATGTTAACCAGAAATGTGCCTGGTTGGCTACCCTAATCTGGGGGACGGGAAAGAGGGGATAGAAAAGAATTCATTGAAGGGCAGCGGCTAACTTTGAGCCACATAGTTT
Source organism: Dermacentor variabilis (assembly GCF_050947875.1). Classification (NCBI taxonomy): domain Eukaryota; kingdom Metazoa; phylum Arthropoda; class Arachnida; order Ixodida; family Ixodidae; genus Dermacentor; species Dermacentor variabilis. Next base: position 110,924,085 of record NC_134573.1, read on the forward strand.
TTGTCTGCCCATGGTTAACCTTTTGAGTCTCTCGGTTTGGGTATCCCTGTTTAGTAGCTGATTCAAGTATCCCCGTTTATCATTTGGTTTGCGTAAGAGGGCTACGTCAAATAAGTTATTGTAGTAGGCATTTTTAGCAAAGCAAATTTTGCTGTTAATTTTGTTATATAGGGATTTGAATTGTGGCATAGTTTCAGGGTTTTCGCTGTTTATAAATTGAGCAAATATTTTGTGTTTCTTTTTTTACAAGACACATAAGTCGGGCTGTCATCCATGGCTTGCGTGCTTTTTTTAGAAGGTGAAATATCAATGATCGGGAAGCAGTCGTTGTAGATAGGCAGGAAAACTTGAATAAATTCTTTGTGTGCGTTTTCAGGCGTACATTGTTCGTAAACTAAAATCCAATCTACGGATGCAATGCGACACTCATACGTTTCAAGACGTCTGCTAGAAATTGTCTGGCGCTTTGATTTCACAGAAACATCATGAAATAGTTTTTTTTACTCGTAAAAATGCAGGCAGGTGATCGCTAATGCCTACGGCTATACAACCAGACTGTGAAGTTGTAGCATGATTTGTGATAATGAAGTCCATAGTTGAAGAAGTTGGGGCACTTACGCGCGTAGGGTGATTTGTGACAATATTAAGATTAGCACTTTGAATTGGGACCAGCATTTGCTGTTGAGCGACGTTGTAGGTGGCCATGCCAACATTAAAGTCTCGTCCAACATAGGATAAGAAATTATCAGAAAGGAACGTCAAATCCCCTTCGAAGTAACCAAAAAAAAATCAGACAAGTTACCGTGAGGAGCGCGGTAGACAACAGAAAAAGAATAATAATATTTGGGGTTTTACGTGCCAAAACCACTTTCTGATTATGAGGCACGCCGCAGTGGAGGACTCCGGAAATTTTGACCACCTGGGGTTCTTTAACGTGCACCTAAATCTAAGCACACGGGTGTTTTCGCATTTCGCCCCCATCGAAATGCGGCCGCCGTGGCCGGGATTCGATCCCGCGACCTCGTGCTCAGCAGCCCAACACCATAGCCACTGAGCAACCACGGCGGGTCAGAAAAAGAAAATCGAGCGCTTTGGACAGTAAGCTTTTGGATGTTGCTGTTATCTCAAGAAATGTTCTGATAGCAGAACGCATGCGCAGCCTTTTTTCGCAAGCAACGTGACGCCTCCGCCGCGCATCGCGGCACGATTAAGATAAAAACGAGTTGTACCCCGGGATTGGTATGACGTCAGAATCGTGACGATACCACGTCTCTGATAGCAAAACTATGTCAAAAGAGTTGTTGAAGCTAGATAAAAACGGGTTGTTCACCTTTATTCAAAGCAGATTGCATGTTTAAGTATATAATTTGAAAGCAACTATCCTTATCTGGAAACGGTTTGTTGAACTGAGTAGGCGTAAAAAGAACAGTTCCATCCATCGTGTGAAAAGAAATATGCGTGTAACTGCGTATGCCGACGCGGTTTATGTCATCTTAGAAAGATCGGCTTGAGTGTGGATGCGAACAACTGCAGAGTCGCTGGTTTTTCGAGCAAAAATAATGCCGTTCTTTGGCCAAACGTACTGCCAACACACAGCCTTCTTTTTGGCGTTAGCTGCGCCCAGAAGCCGTTTGTTCTCGGGCATGTAATTCTCATCTATATAGACTCGAGCTGCACTCTCGACACCCACGTCTTTGTTAGTAAGTTGGGCCTTCTTTGCCTTCTTGAGTGCCGTGTCTCGCTTTACACGCGACTTGAACCGCACAATTACGTTGCTTCTATTTGATGCTTTGGTTCGGACGCGGTGACAGCATTCGATGTCCGTGTACAGAATGCCCTTGGTCTGTGGTGCATGTGTCGGACTAGCAGGTGTATAAGCGATCGCCTGCGGGAGCATGCAAACAGTGTTAGGAACGGAACGGGTGTGGTTTTCTAGGCCTACATTCAAGTGCACGCGACTGTGCCCGCGCGTTCCAGCAAACGAATATAATTTTTTTTTGCACACGTGGACGAGTGCATGCGCCTCACTGTCGAAACAGCTAGCGTGGCGCGGGAAAGTTGCCCATGCGGAAGTTAATTCCATTTCTGGCCGTGTCACAGAGGGAGTTGGCATTTCCAGACAACGTCGGCGCGAACAGTGGGCGACGATAGTATCCGTTTTACGTCGCAGTTTCGCATCCTTTATCCTTCTGTTTTCCACGTAAACTTCTGTACTGAACCATAACGTTTCAATTTGGCAGTGACCGCTCCTCCTCGTCCTTTTAGTGTCCCGTCTGTCCTGGTTTGCGCTGCACCACTTACCATTACAGAAAGCCAACTAGCCAAAACCACTACCCTTGCATCTTTACCTTTGTTGTTTCCCTAGTTCTGTTTTTTTTTTTGCTTTTTCTTTTGTTTACAAGTGCCTTCAGCATGCCCGTAACAAGAAACACTTTCACAGGAAGATGGCGGCTTGAAGTCATTGAACAGCGGCAGAAGAGGGAATGTCGCTGAAGAAAACGTTTCAACGAGGGAACTTGTATGCGTCAGGGCCGCAACAGTTTCTGCACTCACGAAGACAAGTTCCCTCGTCGAAACGTTCGCCACAGCGACATTCCCTGTTCTACCGCTGTTAATAACCCCCTAATGTGACCACGTGATCGATGCACGCAGTTTTCCTTAGTTATCGGCCAGCTTGCCTCAATACTCGCACTGTTTCCACAACAAGACGCAATACCAGCTATCCCAGTGTCTCGTCCTTTCGCGAGAGTATTGTTGCAATACAGCAGACGCATAAAGTACCTGGCGCAAGGGAAGACGAGGACGGACACCTCGGCGTGTCTTGCAGTTACACTGCCGCTTCTTCTGGCCCGGTCCTGCACGTTCCATGCGATATTATGTCGCAGCTTGTGAGCCACGTCAACGCCGCAAGAAGCCATCTCTGCTTCCTGCTGGTTGCCTGAAGCCCCTTGAAATCCCGACAGATCCATTCGGTGCTGTTGACTTGCACCTCCTGGGCCTTTCCCAGTATCTGCGTCGGGGGAACAAGTGGGTTGCTGTCACTGCTGACTACGCGACCAGATGCGCCATAACGCCTGCCCTCCCAACCAGTTGCGCAACCAATGTGACAGATTTCCTACTACACGACGTCATCTTGATGCACGGAGCTCCACGTCAAGTGCTCACAGACGGAGTCCCTACTTTCTTGTCCAAGGTCATTATTGGCATCATGCGTATCTGCTCTATCCAGCGTCCGCTTACCACCTCCTACCATGCACAAACCAACGGCCTAACCGAGCGACTGAACCGGGCCCTTACAGACATGCTTGCGAAATGCGTTTCAGTGGGTCACCGCAATTCGGACCTCGCTGTATACCTTACATTACCTTCGCCTGTAATTGGTCTCACGTTGACACTGCCGGCTATTCCGCTTTCTACCTCTAGTATGACCGTGAACTCAAGCTACCGGCAGATACCTTGCTACCATCAATTACGACCTCGGCAAGTGAATATGCCCGTGATGCAATCGCTCGCGCTGACCTCGCTCGACAACTTACACGCGCTCGTCGATCAGTGTGACAAGAGAACAAGAAGCGCCGCTAAAACACATGTCAACCTGCAGTGCACATTTCGCCGGGCTCCCTCATGCTGCTTTGGTCGCCTTCCCGGTGAGTGAGCCTTTGCGAAAAACTCCTGTCTTCTTACAAAGGGCCATACCGCGTGGTTTGCCAAGTCACTGATGTCACCTATTAAATAGCTCCAACATCCCTGCGACGTCCTCCGCTCCGAAAACAAAGGACATCGTCCACGTCGCCAGGCTCAAGCCCTGCAAGTCTCCGATTTCCACAGAAATCTAACAGTACTCGGACGGCGCTATTTGCGCCGGGGATTGTGTTGCGACCCAACAGAAGCCCAAGAGACATGGCGCAAAGGAACACGAAGACGGGCATATGGGCTTCGAGCGAGCTGGTTTCCATCTTCGTCTCTGGCTGCACTGCTCTTGTAAATACATTTAGTTAGTTCCTTTGTATGTCTCTCTCCACACGTAACAACATGTTTTCGAGGTTTCTGACAAAAATCCGAGCACAGTTAATGGCAGTCGGTATTTTCTCTTAGATGGCACATTGTCTGCTCTTACCGGATCTACCATTTCTTGGTCCGACGGGTGCAGAGTGAAATCAGAATATGCGTTTTCCAAGACCATCATCAGCGGGTCATAGCTGATTATGTCGTTATCACGGTGGAGACAAGGAAGATATCAGCAACTCATTTGAAGCTGGGTGGTACTATATTTCGGCAAGTCCGCTTTTTCAACCTTCTAGAGTGAGAAGTCTATATATACTACGATACCCTGTGCTACATTTAATGTCATTCACTGACGCATAGAAATGAAAAGTACACGGTTCGTTGCATTGCTTGTAAACATTGTTACGCACCTATATAGCGCGCTAACTATTCAGTGGATATTATGCAGTTTACTCAATGAAACTGAGTGTGGGAGGATTACGTACATGCGCAAAGAAACAGGCAGCAAAAGAAGACGCTCATCTGCTTGATGGTTGCATCATAAAGTAGTGAATCACACAGATTATAAAGGCGACATAAAAAAATCACTGATTAAGCAGCGTACGTGCCTCCACCAAATGCAAGTACGACCAGGCCGCATAAGTTGTTGCGTAACGGCAATGTAATACTTTAAAATAATCACGAAATAAATTATTACGTGCTAGAAGAATAAATTTGAAAGGAGCAAGGTCTGCTGGCGGGAGATGAAAAATTTGCAAGTGGACACCTGCAAGCTTCCAGCGGCCACTGTAGTGATGCTTAATAAGGAGTTGCCTACGGATCGAAGGATCTTAACATACAAGTTGCCGGTATCAAGTCGGATACAATCGGTTTGCGAGTACATCTGTCTCTGAAATGCTTAGCGGCTCAGTATTTTGTATCTCTACCATCATAAATTTGCAAAGTATCTATGCCCAGGCCTGTTTGTGCTATATGTCACAGGCGCTTTTAAAGAACAGTTTGTTAACGGTACAAAAAAAACTACAGACGCCGTGGGGAGCAGGGCGAACACCTCCGGGCCGCAGTCGAACGCCGATGCTATAAGGTTTAACTCTTCACGTTAAGCACCGTGCTCGTTCTGGTGCTACGGTGTGCCGGCATACACACATTCAACCCCAATAGCTTGCTGTACCTTTCTCATTTCTTTTTTCTTTTTGTCTAGATATGCTAACCTATATCAAAGTTCGTAAGCGGCCACGGCGGCCGCATTTCGATGGGGGCGAAATGCGAAAACACCCGTGTACTTAGATTTAGGTGCACGTTAAAGAACTCCAGGTGGTCGAAATTTCCGGAGTCCTCCACTACGGCGTGCCTCCTAATCAGAAAGCGGTTTTGGCACGTAAAACCCCATAATTTCTTTTTTTAAAGTTCGTAAGCATAAATTCAAACAGTATTTGTTCCCCGAGGTTAGTCACTCGTATACAGCCACGCACTTCTATAACGAAAGCCGTTACATTAGCAAATGACACACGCATCGAACGACAAGGCATGGTCCGGTCAGATTTATGTCACCTGTAAGTAAGTGCCGCTACAGCAAGAAAATTTAGAAGAAAAAAAAGAAAAAGAAAAATAGTACCTATTTTGGCGATGTAAGTGCGTATAGTGGAGTTAGTCACACTTGAAGCGCTCATATTTTTTTTTTTTTTTACATACTGCACAGCAATAAGCGCTATAGCAGGAGTGGGTTAACAGAGCGAAATTATACCGGGAAAAGTACGATACAAAGATGAGGGTGATGTGCTAGGACCATTCACCTTGGTTGGCAGATACAAAACTTTGGGATGGGCTTCAGCGAGCAGACCCAGGTGAGGAATTTCAGTCTTCTATGGAACAAGGGAAAAAGCTGGATTTAAACGTGTTAGGGGCGTGCAAAGTAGGGCATCAAGTTAAGTTGTGATGTAGTCTCGTCGATGACTCTGGCGCGAGGTTAGTATACTTGTTTTTTGAAAGTCTAACGAAAGAACTTACGATGCTGTGCAAGAAATCTAATACTGCTATGCGGCGACGTGAATTAAGCGACGTTAAATTCAAGGAACGAAGTGAAAAAGAGGATGAAAAGTCACGATCATAACGGCGACATATAAATCTTACAGCTTTTTTCTGAACTGCGTCTAGCCTATTAATCTCACACTGCTTATAAGGGCTC